>NC_133495.1:1803443-1850332 GCF_025370935.1 Choristoneura fumiferana | reverse complement strand
ACAACGTTCACCGGAAAAAGACCAAAAAACAAGGCGCATCATGACGGCACACGTGAAAGACATAAAAAAGTATGTCTCACAAATAATCCATATGTCGGATCATGACCGATATAAGGTCGAGTTTGGCTTGCCAGCGGGCCATGGCGCTACACCATGGTTTCGCATCCGAACGGGAACAAGCAGAGCCCTTTCGAGATACGGTCGTGTGTGGACGCGCTCCGCGCTTGATTGTTCGTTAATTAAATAGTGCTAAATTAGTGATACCCCGGAGACATTAATTTTTCATAAACTGTGTTATAGTGTAATTCCTTGTTATAGTGTAATTAGAGGGGACCGGAACTACCGTCTGGGGGGGGGGGTTGGGGGAGGGTGCCGTGGCTGCTCAAACCGATGTCCCGGAGGAGGGACCCATGGAGCGGTTGCGGGGCTCTCCTTTCTTCCCCCCGTCATCGCGGGGGGAGAGCGCTCCCTCGGGTGCGGACGCGAGCCGTGTGCCGCTCACAATGGCGAGGCTGGAGTTGGGCAGCCCCCCGCGTTTCCCTTCGGAGCCATCTGGCCCCTCCCCGGATGAAGAATAAGAGTTATGTGAAACGGATGAGGGCCCTCTTTCATGGCGCGCCGGTGGGGGGACTGCCTGGCCGGGGTGGACTTCGTCGACCGGCCCCCTCTGCGGGCGGACTGGCTGCTGCGGGGGTTTCGGGCGGGCGGGCGATGAGGGCTCATAACGGGGTACAATGCTATGTGCCTTCTGTGGATATTACACGGGTGGGGGCCATATCGCTCGTCATCTCAAGACCCACAGAGGATTGGAGCCCCATGAGAGGGATATAATAATGTCCACCTACGGCCACTTCAGGACTGACCGGGCCTTAAAACACTGTCCTATCGATAGAGTGCCACCGAAAGGTATAGTAGATCGGGTCACGGGAGTGAGACCGGATTGGCTCTGGGGTGGCCTGGGCGCAGATTAAGGGGGGTCGCTCGCTGCTCGCTGGTTTGTCGTTCGCCGCGCCCCGCCTGCCCTTGTTCTCGCCGCTCGCCGCTCACCGGTGGCGAGATGCTCGCCGGTGTCGGGCTTCTCGCCGCTGGCGGGCTGCTCCCCGCTTGCCCATTTTTCCTCGTGTTTGCAATGGGCTAGTATGTTTGTTTTGTAAATCTAAGTTAGGCATTTTATTATTTGTTAATTAAGTAAGTTAGTTAAGTTGCCGGTAGCCGGTGGCGAGCTGCTCGCCGTTCGCCGTTCGCCACTGGCAAACTCAGTCATCATGGCAGACAGAGGCTTCAAATAAATTGAAACTGAGCTGATAACAAAAGGTGTCAAGTTGCTCCGCCCTCCCAGTGTGTACTCTGGTATCAAGCCTAGTAAAGCAGAAGTAATAAAGACACAGTAATAGCAAGTCTCAGAGTACATGTTGAGAGGTTTATCAGAAGAATTAGAGAGTTTAGACTTTTAAAACTCCATTCTGTCATAAACCATACTTGTACAACTATATCTGTCATTAACTGTAACCTGAATTCCACACACAATAAATGATTATTATGATTATTATTATTATTATGAACCATAAACATGAACCATATTGTTGTTATAGCATGCGGTGTGATTAATTTGCAAAGTGAGATAATAAAAAGTGAATAAACAGCGAAAATTGTTTTATTTTACTTTCAATCTTAAAACTACTCACATTATATTTTTATCAGTATCACCTTGTCTAATTAACTTTTTTCAGGCATAGCATTTTGACGACCAGATGGCCTAGTGGTTAGAGAACCTGATTACGAAGCTTGGGGTCCCGGGTTCGATTCCCGTGTCGGGGCAGATATTTGTATGAAAAATACGAATATTTGCTCTCGGGTCTTGGGTGTTTAATATGTATTTAAGTATGTATCTATGTATATAAGTATGTTTTTCTGTTGCCTAGTACCCATAACACAAGCTTTTCTTAGCTTACTTTAGGACTAGGTCAATTGGTGTAAAATTGACCCGTGATATTTATGTGCAGAACGATCGGTATCCGGGACCAAGACATGTTGTTTTCAAAGGGAACCGTAGGTTGTCGTAAGTGCAGAAATATCGGTGTCCGGGGCCAAAAAAAGTTATTCTCAAAGATAAAAGTGCAAGTCGTCGTAAGTGCAGAAAGATCGGCGTCCGGTTTAACCAAAGGTACAATTCATTCAGAGAAGGTCATCGGAATCCGGTATACTTAAACACAGCCAGGGTATTTTACTTGATTCAGCTCAATACAATATTCGTCGCAAAACAAACAAGAATGACAATTTACAGTAATGACAGTTTGCCGGCACTGTCAGCGCCAGATGTCAGATTGCCGATCCAAATCAAACTCCGTAGTATAATCCACGCGTAAATTGTGAAGAGTTCTAACCACACAGAATAAAGTACGACTTGGACCGGTCACGCAATTTACACCAATGTCAAATGAAGGTCATTGCTTATTTGTTTAATAATAAATTAATTACATTATATTAAAATTAAATAACTACAGCAAACTAGTTAAAAAGCATTTATCTCGAAATGGTTTTCGATTTACTATACATTGCAAAAAATAGACATCCCCAATTGCGTGTTAGAGTAAAAAAATAAAAAATACAAAAAGACTCCAAAAAACCATTCATAATTTGATTGCTTTAGCATGGCTTGGCATGGCCTACCAACTCCTACAAGCTATATTTAATATTAAAAAACAGCAATAGATGGCACTACCATTAACATTTGTAAATTATAAAATGTAAATAAGCCGAATTAAGTAGAAATATTGAGATAAAAATAAAGACTAGCTTATTTTATAAACACAACTTCACATCAACCTTGATTCAACTCCTAAATTTAAAGATAATAAACGATAGTAAAAAGATAATTACATAAATATGTATTTACATTATGTAATTATATTTTAATAGAGAATCAAAATAAAAATTACAAGTAAAAAGTATGTATGATACATTAAGCATGTAATATGTGTGTACATGTACATATTTTTCTTTTTTAAGTCATCTCATTTATATCTGATAATACAACGAAAAATGTATGAAATTACTACTCGTTATGATGACATACCTCCCCACATCGTTGGTATACTAAACCTTTAAAATTTTAAATTATTTTACATCCACTATAATAGTTAGCGTATTTTATAACACATACCTATTTAAATTTTTAATTTAAGATTTCCTTTGGTTTAAACAATCGATCAAAATGCGTTGTCCTGAGTGTAAAAAAGAAATTCTAAATTTTAAACAGTATGTCTTACATCTAAATTTAATTCATAAAATTAATTATGATTTCATATGTCCCATTGAGAATTGTAACAGAAATTACGACACAAAGTATTCATTAAAAGATTATTTGACTGCTTCTCATAAATTGTTTAAAGAACGCAAACTTGATAGTAACGAAAAAGATTCCGTAGCCCAAACACCGGCATCGCAGAGTACAGAGTTTAACTCAGTACCAACACACGGAGAACAAGATTTCAAAAATAAATCAGAAAGAGAAACGGGGATCACTTTACGTAATGATACCGAGGCATTACTACTTTCACACAGAATGGACTTAACTCAAGTGTTGTAAACTTTTTAACAAGTCTATACAGTACGCTCAATATACCTCGTAGTAAACGGCTACGTGAACTGTTGGTAACCGCCGCTGTCTTAGCCCAAGCTGACGAAACAAAGCCGTACATAATAAAAGCAGATGCAAGCAATTACGCCATCGGGGCTGAATTAGTGCAGGGAGAGAAAGAGGACGAGCACCCTGTGGAATACGCCAGTCGCTTACTGAAGCCTGCAGAAAGAAACTACTCCACGACGGAGCGTGAAGCACTAGCAGTAGTCTGGGCGGTGAATAAATTCCGCGGTTATATCGAAGGAACTCCTGTAACCGTGCTGACAGATCATCAATCCCTCAAGTGGTTAATGACCTTGAAGACCCCAAGCGGACGGCTTGCTAGATGGGCTTTGCAACTACAAGCTTATGACATAAGCATTAAATACATCAATGGTTTGACTAATGTTGTAGCAGATGCACTATCACGGCCAAACTGCGACATAGAAAGTAAGAATACCTGTGGAATTTGTTCTGTTACAGTTGATATGCCCACAGTCCCACCAGAGCAAATACGAAGTAAACAGTTAGCTGACAGTGACCTCACGAGAATAATAAGTGAACTAGAGGGCAACAATGAAGAGACAGCAACTTATTGGAGCAGAAAAGGATATCTCATCAACAATGGGTTATTGTACCGCTACAATCCCAATGTGGAGAATGATGAAAGCCAATTAGTGGTACCCAAAGCCGAACAGTTGGCCGTTATCTCTACGTGCCATGACCTACCTATCGCAGGTCACTATGGAGCAGAGAAAACCCTGGACCGCATAGTAAAGCGATATTACTGGAAAGGTATGAGATCTCAGATCGAGGCTTACGTGCGGTGCTGCGTGAAATGCTAACGGTACAAGCCTACAAATAGTAAGCCCGCGGGATTGTTACAAACCACTGCAACAAAGCAAAGGTTCGAAATAATCTCCTTTGATTTATTTGGCCCACTACCCCAAACCAAGAATGGTTACAACTGGATCTTCATTGTGGAAGATATAGCTTCAAGATGGGTTGAGCTATTTCCTTTGAGACAAGCTAGCGCGGAGGAATGCGCTACAGTTCAAATCACTGAAATCATTTTACGATATGGCGCTCCCCGGAGAATGATAAGTGACAATGGAACACAATTCGTTAGACAAGGGTTACACGATCAGTTTGGCGTCAGTTCAGTCCATCAGTTTGCTCAGAATGACGCGAGAATTATCGTCTAACCAGTTGACTGACGGACTGATGGTCCAGAATGACAAAAATTAAATATTTTAAAATATTTTTATCATTCTGTTGTGATTGACATCAGACTGATGCCAGACTGATCGTGTAACCGCTCGAATCATTCTCGCGTCAGTCACCGTCCGCGACGCAATGGAGCAAGACGTGCCAAACGACGAAGCGTTGCCGCCGCCGCCCGCGCCGCTGCCGAGCGCTTCACTCCCGCCACCGCCAATCGAGATAGAAAAAGAATTCATTCTCGCATTCGAGTCCTTGCCAGAGTTATGGGATAAAACCCATACTTTTTATATCAATAAATACAAGAGAAATGACGCTTTGCGAAAACTCCTCAATATATATATAAAAATTAAACCCGGGGCAACTATAGAGGATGTAAAAAAAAAAAAAAACGTTTTACGGTCCAACTACAGGAGAGAGCTGAAGAAAATTATTTCATCGCGAAGATCGGGGTCTAGTACAGATGACTTATACCGTCCAAAAAGTTGGACTTTCGAATATCTTAAATTTTTGGATAAATTTGAGCAGCCTGTTCCGGTAGATCGGGTAAGTAAGAACATATTTTCTATGTATAGTGTAGGTACATAATGACGACCTCTGTAGCCTAGTTGGTAGTGACCCTGCCTACGAAGCTGGAGGTCCCGGGTTCAAATCCCGGTAAGGGCATTTATTTGTGTGATGAGCACGAATATTTGTTCCCGAGTCATGGATGTTTTCTATGTATTTAAGTATGTATTTATCTATATAAGTATATATATATATCGTAGTCTAGTACCCATACTACAAGCTTTGCTTAGTTTGGGCCTAGTTCGATTTGTGTAAGATTGTCCCCAAATATTTATTTATTTATAATAAGGTAGGTAGGTAGGTAGATGTTAATAACTCACAAAATAAAACAAAGTAGGTATAATGCTGTTAAATTATTATTGTATGTTCTCAATTCACTATTGAAGGTCATTTTTGCTAATTTCCAATTTACCCTCATGACTAAAGTAATGGCAGTCTTTCTCTTATCTGTTTGGCATCATTAGTTGAATTTCGGGTAGGAGTGGGTTCCAAATCGGTCAATTCAATATCAGTAGCTTTTGTAACTTTCCAGTTTGATGCCAAGTAGCGACGGGATTTGGTTTTCATTAAGTAGTTATGTAAATAACAGCAAGCCGTTACTATGGTTGAGGCTTTTCGTGGCTCAAAGCATATTGCCTTTTGAAATACACCGAATTTTTTTGTTATTATACCAAAAGCACCTTCGATAACTGATCTAGCTCGTGACAGCCGCCTGTTAAATTCTTTTCGCTCATTATTATTGATACATGCACTTTGTGGATATGGCTTCATTAAATTTTTCCCTAGTGCAAAAGCCTCATCAGATATAAAAACAAAAGGAAAACTTTCGGTTGTGTATGGCAATGGCGATGGTTCTGGTATATCTAATTCGCCTTTACTATAGAGATCCCAGAATTTTGTGTAAAATAGGACACCACCATCCGATACTCGACCATTCGCACCAACGTCAATCATTATGAATTCCTTATTTGCATTTGCCAGTGCCATCAAGACGATACTAAAATGACCTTTATAATTAAAATAAAGTGACCCTGAGTGTTCTGGTCTTTGGATCTTGACATGTTTACCATCCAAAGCTCCCAAAGAATTCCAAAATTGATATTTATCACCAAAATCAGCGGCAATTCTTTTCCATTCCTCTTTTGACGGCTTCTGAAATGGAAAAAAAATAGTAGAAGTTAATATAGTACGTTTTCTTTTTTCAGGCTAGTGATGATAATCAGAATGAAGCTGAATCTGATCAAGCTCAAAAAGAGCAAGAAGTTGCTGCGACTATTTCTTCATTCGTGGCAGCCCCACAACCACCCGCAAGACCGCCTCCTCTTAGTTCCAAGAAAAGTGTCCTTAAAACACAAAATGAATTACTGGAACGAGCATGCAATTATTTATCAGAACCCCAAGTTAGTGGTGCTCGTTCAATAGCATTTGACTGGGCAGAAACGTTAGAACGACTGACCCCTACTCAAAGATTATATGCCAAGAAGGCCATTAATGATGTGCTATTTGAAGCGGAATTGGGAAATTTGCACAGATACTCAGTTCAAATAAATGTAACATCAACCCCTTCACCTGCACCATCTCCCTTTTGCCCATTTCCACCTGAATCATCTTCCTACTCACACACAACATCTCTCGAGTACATCCAAAGCCCTGTCACAGCTTCTCCCGCACAATCTCCCAACTATATCCAAACCCCAGTCACAGCTCCTCCCGCGCATTCTTCCAACAACATCCAAACCCAAGCCAGAGCTAAGACAGCGAATATACAGCTGGTTCGTTATTCGCTCAATTTGAAGCGGAATAATAATATGATGATTAAATTAGTAACCTAAACAATTACATAGTGTCATTTTAATTACATTGTTGATTTGTAAGCAAAATAATAAAAATTATTAATAAATCGTTTTTTTTTACTTACCCTTATATAAGGCTGTAGGACATAAATTAATACTTCGCATGTCTGAATAATTGACTGACTGATGGCAGCAGGTGACATTACTGCAGAATATTTAAGATCTTTAATATTCCTTCCAGTAGCAAGGTATCGTAAAGTGACAGCTAATCTTTCTTCGGCGGATATTGCTTTCCTCATACAGGTATCTTGTTTTTCCAAATATGGTTTGACCATTTGCAACAGATGATCGTAGCAGGCTTCTTTCATTCGATAGTAATTTTGGAAGTCTTCTTCTTCATCCTGTTGTCGTATTTCATTTAATAAATTAAGATGCGTGTAATGTTCTCTTTTTTGTAGCCAGGTTTTCATCCATCGCTTCCTTTTTACGCGTTTCTTGAGCAGTAAAGCGATAATTATAATAGCACAGGCTCTTTTTTTCTTCAAAATATCCATGGCTTGGCAGGATCAGGTGACTCACTTGACTGTCGTCTTTAGTCGTAAGTTTTATCAGTCTGCTGTCAGTCTAGACTGAGCGTGTAACTGTGTTTTTCATCCATCATTCTGGCATCAGTCTTAGCCGGACCTAACTGATGGACTGAACTGACGCCAAACTGATCGTGTAACCCTTGTCTAAGAAGCTCACATACTGCTTGGGCATACGTCACGGACTCACCCCTGTATACCACGCAGAGACGAATCCAGTTGAACGAAAAAATAGGGATTTGAAAGTACAGCTTGCCATACTTGTTGAACAAGACCACACCACCTGGGCAGAAATGCTACCTAGTGTGAGATTCGCGATGAACACCGCCGTCTCTAGCGCTACCAGCTTTACACGGGCATACCTGACATTTGCAAGGGAATTACGTACCCCAGATGACGTGGAGCATGACCTGAGCGCTATAATACAAAGCGAGCGGTTCAACCCAGAGATCACTCCTAGGCTATTATTAATGGCCGACACGCTCGAGCGAGCAAGGGAAGTACAGGAAATGTCGGAGGAAAAACGCAAGGAATATGTCGACAAAAAACGGAGGCCTTGCCCTGCGTACCAGCCCGGCGATCTAGTAATGGTGGAACTACATCCTTTGAGCAAAGCTAGCCTGGGCTATAGCGCAAAATTTGCGCCTCGGCGGGACGGACCTTACGTGATCAAGCAAAGACACGGCCCTAGCTCATTTCAAGTCGCCGTCGCCGTAAGTTATTAGTCGTTTTCAAATGATATCACTTCATATCACTAAATATTTTACTACCGACGATAAGGTACCTTTTCGAAAATATATAGTGATTGTACCAACTTTTTACTAAGTTTACCTTGAATTTCGAGACTGAAAAAACTAGTTTTTTTATGATTTGTTGAGTTAATTTTGTCTCATTTGGCTATGTTTTAGCGTACTTAATATAAACGTTTGTTGATTTTGATCGTTTACTTACATTTGTAAACCACAAAGTGATTTTTGTTAATGTATTTTTTATATATAATAAACAACGTTAATTCAAAACGGAGTAGTTCTTATTTAGTATCCAATTACGCATAATATTTATCCTCCGTTTTTAGGGATACTGATATCAGCCCCGTTAAACGCATTGAATTTACTTTGATCGTTTAAATAACTTACTGCTTGCCAACGTTTTAACAACAAAATGTCGAATGAAAAGAAACATTACATTGAGGTTGATTTCTCCATGTTCAACATGGATGAAGAGGTTTACTACCTCCCCCTCACATATAACCATTTCTCACCTTCTAACCAGCGTCTTTTATATGAAATTTTAACCAAGATAGATAAGAAAGATAACAAACAATTATTAAATACATTCATCCATATCTATACCGAAAATTTTGGAACCTTTGTGTTACCTGAAGACCCTACCGCTGTCTCTAGCGTTGTTTATAATTACGCTGAAGAGGAATATGTTCCTTTTGGAATGGTTAAAGATCCCGAAGAACCGTGTGGTAATTGCACCCACGTTAACATTCCGGTGACGAAGAAATCTAAGCTGGACGTGCTTGTCCGCTCATTTGAAGGAGTAATGTATTTCGACGAAGAGCCTCTACGAAAAGCCAATGGAAAGAAGAAGGAAGGTTACATCCACGTACCTGACCCATGGAACACCTATGAGGAGAAACTGTGTAAGAAGAAGCGAATGGATGTTGATGTTAGCATCCCATCATCAGCAGAAATTCTACCTCCAGTAGAAGATCAAGTAGCTGAGGTTTCTGTTCCGCCTCGAAAGGAGGAAGAAGAAATTGGCAAGATTCTACGCTCGGGCAGAAAACGTAAGAGCCCATATGTTGTTAAGAGCAAGAATAAGACTCTTAAGATTCAACGTTGTGCGAAAGCTGGTGATACAGGCTCACCACAAGGGAAAATGGACTGGGAAAGCTTGCCCTGTATTGACACTATGCAATCAGAATTTGATAGTGTATTTGTAAGCGCAAAAGTGCGCGAAAGCTATGCTGAAGAGATAATGGCTATAAGCGCAGGACCTGAAGTTGTCTTAATTTCAAGGAAGATGATCTCTAAGTCATATACTTCGATAAAATCCAATGGACATATACTATAAATAGAAAATTAAGTAAAAAAATCCATCAATCTTTTTCGCTCGCTGATTTCACTTTATGCACTAGAGCATTAAAAGTCATTTTATATCGCCTAGGTCCAGCAAGTGAGAAGTGAAAAAGATATTTTGTTAAAAAAATACGTAATTGCTTTTATATAGTTAATATTGTTTTTTTTTATATTGTTTATTGTTTGTTTTATATTGTTGTAGGACTAAGTCATACTACCGGGTATGCATGGCATAATACTGCCTGGAAAAAATGTATGGGAAAGGTACCTGGCTTCACGTTCCAGAAACATATTCCTTCTAAACAAAATACCTTGTCAAGCCGCAAAACACAATTAAGAAAAAGATTGTGCGCCGTCAATCCCAATCGCACTCAAAACCATCAAGTTGATAAAGACTACGGTCCAAATGCCACTGATCCGGTGGACGAAATTCCGATGGCAGAGATGACGGTCCTTTGTAATGCTTAACTACAGGAATTTCAGAGAAGTGTCACAGAAATAAAAAAAAATTGAACAAAACACAATTGGTCAACACGAAAACGAAATGTACAACTTTACAGATAAGACAGACTTACAGCAAGCAACTTTGGAATGGTAAATCATTGTGAATTTTATAATTATTATTTCTTCATCATTACATAGTAAAGTTACTCATGTAAAATTTGATCATGTTTAACTTAAAAGTATTATTTATTAGTAGTATTTAAACTTTGTAATTTTTTTCATATTTCTCGCGACAAGCTCTTATATTATTTAAATTAGGGAAAGATTTGATTGGCTTGTTGTATCTAATGTGTCATTTAATTCTGCTTTTTAGAGCATAAATAAAAACTTGCTATAAAAATGTTTAAATTTTTTGTCATTGCAGATGCAGATGGAAACTAGAAACAGGAGACTTAGGGGCTGTTTCACCATCCATTGATTGAGTGTTAACGACGGTTAAGTGTGATGCCGTCTCTATTTGTTTTGTTCGAATAGACGGAGACGGCATCACATTTAACCGTCGGTTAACGCTAATCAATGGATGGTGAAACAGCCCCTTAGTACTCAAAAGAGATTACCCCCTGTCCGACATTTTCAGGCCCCTTCGAAATTATCGAACAACGTTCACCGGTCCTGTAATTTAAACGAGAAAAGACCAAAAAACCCAAAGCGCATCATGACGGCACACGTGAAAGACATAAAAAAGTATGTCTCACAAATAATCCATATGTCGGATCATGACCGATATAAGGTCGAGTTTGGCTTGCCAGCGAGCCATGGCGCTACACCATGGTTTCGCATCCGAACGGGAACAGGCAGAGCCCTTTCGAGATACAGTCGTGTGGACGCGCCCCGCGCTTGATTGTTCCTTAACTAAATAGTGCTAAATTAGTGATACCCGAGACATTGGCTCTTAATTTCTCATAAACCGTGTTATAGTGTAATTAGAGGGGACCGGAACTACCGTCTGGGGGGGTTGGGGGAGGGTGCCGTGGCTAACGTTTGATCGACGCAAAATATATAAATAGGTTTAAGGAAATTTAGTTTGTATCGAATCTTAGGGCAGCTAATCAGTGTGTACGATCTAGTTTCGGATCTCCGAGCTAGCTTTGGACCGCAATTGTCACTCACTTAACATTAAAGTATAAAATCCATACTAATCTGGTTTTCTATCAAAATTTACCCGCGCTACAAGTTCCGCGCTCAATCTTTTTCGCTCGCTGATTTCACTTTATGCACTAGAGCATTAAAAGTCATTTTATATCGCCTAGGTCCAGCAAGTGAGAAGTGAAAAAGATATTTTGTTAAAAAAATACGTAATTGCTTTTATATTGTTAATATTGTTTTTTTTATATTGTTTATTGTTTGTTTTATATTGTTGTAGGACTAAGTCATACTACCGGGTATGCATGGCATAATACTGCCTGGAAAAAATGTATGGAAAAGGTACCTCTTCACGTTCCAGAAACATATTCCTTCGAAACAAAATACCTTGTCAAGCCGCAAAACACAATTAAGAAAAAGATTGTGCGCCGTCAATCCCAATTGCACTCAAAACCATCAAGTTGATAAAGACTACGGTCCAAATGCCACTGATCCGGTGGACGAAATTCCGATGGCAGAGTTGACGGTCCTTTGTAATGCTTAACTATAGGAATTTCAGAAAAGTGTCACAGAAATAAAAAAAATTTAACAAAACACAATTGGTCACCACGAAAACGAAATGTACAAACTTTACAGAAAAGACAGACTTACAGCAAGCAACTTTGGGATGGTAAATCATTGTGAATTTTATAATTATTATTTCTTCATCATTACATAGTAAAGTAACTCACTGTAAAATTTGATCATGTTTAACTTAAAAGTATTATTTATTAGTAGTAGTATTTAAACTTTGTAATTTTTTTCATATTTCTCGCGACAAGCTCTTATATTATTTAAATTAGGGAAAGATTTGATTGGCTTGTTGTATTAATGTGTCATTTAATTCTGCTTTTTAAAGCATAAATAAAAACTTGCTATAAAAATGTTTAAATTTTTTGTCATTGCAGATGCAGATGGAAACTAGAAACAGGAGACTTAGGGGCTGTTTCACCATCCATTGATTGAGTGTTAACGACGGTTAAGTGTGATGCCGTCTCTATTTGTTTTGTTCGAATAGACGGAGACGGCATCACATTTAACCGTCGGTTAACGCTAATCAATTGATGGTGACACAGCCCCTTAGTACTCAAAAGAGATTACCCCCTGTCCGACATTTTCAGGCCCCTTCGAAATTATCGAACAACGTTCACCGGTCCTGTAATTTTAACGAGAAAAGACCAAAAAACCCAAGGCGCATCATGACGGCACACGTGAAAGACATAAAAAAGTATGTCTCACAAATAATCCATATGTCGGATCATGACCGATATAAGGTCGAGTTTGGCTTGCCAGCGGGCCATGGCGCTACACCATGGTTTCGCATCCGAACGGGAACAGGCAGAGCCCTTTCGAGATACAGTCGTGTGGACGCGCCCCGCGCTTGATTGTTCCTTAATTAAATAGTGCTAAATTAGTGATACCGAGACATTGACTCTTAATTTCTCATAAACTGTGTTATAGTGTAATTCCGTGTTATAGTGTAATTAGAGGGGACCGGAACTACCGTCTGGGGGGGTTGGGGGAGGGTGCCGTGGCTAACGTTTGATCGACGCAAAATATATAAATAGGTTTAAGGAAATTTAGTTTGTATCGAATCTTAGGGCAGCTAATCAGTGTGTACGATCTAGTTTCGGATCTCCGAGCTAGCTTTGGACCGCAATTGTCACTCACTTAACATTAAAGTATAAAATCCATACTAATCTGGTTTTCTATCAAAATTTACCCGCGCTACAAGTTCCGCGCTCAATCTTTTTCGCTCGCTGATTTCACTTTATGCACTAGAGCATTAAAAGTCATTTTATATCGCCTAGGTCCAGCAAGTGAGAAGTGAAAAAGATATTTTGTTAAAAAAATACGTAATTGCTTTTATATTGTTAATATTGTTTTTTTTTATATTGTTTATTGTTTGTTTTATATTGTTGTAGGACTAAGTCATACTACCGGGTATGCATGGCATAATACTGCCTGGAAAAAATGTATGGAAAAGGTACCTCTTCACGTTCCAGAAACATATTCCTTCGAAACAAAATACCTTGTCAAGCCGCAAAACACAATTAAGAAAAAGATTGTGCGCCGTCAATCCCAATTGCACTCAAAACCATCAAGTTGATAAAGACTACGGTCCAAATGCCACTGATCCGGTGGACGAAATTCCGATGGCAGAGTTGACGGTCCTTTGTAATGCTTAACAACAGGAATTTCGGAAAAGTGTCACAGAAATAAAAAAAAATTGAACAAAACACAATTGGTCAACACGAAAACGAAATGTACAAACTTTACAGAAAAGACAGACTTACAGCAAGCAACTTTGGGATGGTAAATCATTGTGAATTTTATAATTATTATTACTTCATCATTACATAGTAAAGTTACTCACTGTAAAATTTGATCATGTTTAACTTAAAATGTAACACCATACGCCGCCAGATCGCGCTAGCAGCGGAATCGCATAGTTCGACCTGCGCGGGCGACCAACAGATGGCGCTGGCTGTAGGTTCAAACTCGCTAACGCTTGTCCGCCGGCGAGTGTTTATATACGGACCCAAGGAATTGTTTGTTGTCAGAGGTAGGAACTCGGTAGTGCACGCTATACGCTCTCACCCTATAGTTGAGTCGTCTTAGTGTCATTAAACCAGAGTTAATACATTGCTGGTTCACGAATCACTCCACCCCCCGCTGGAGTACTCGCGTCCAGTACTGTGCCGCATGTAAATGTGTAATCTCGATAAGTTAGATTAAACACAGTCTCTCATAGTACATTTTCGTGTCTTTACTCCATTCCCCCGCCTCTCCGCTACAACTGGCGCCCAACGTGGGGCCCGTCTACGTGACGTCATCGTCGTGCTACGAACTACGCTACGAGCGAAGCTACGACACACACTGGACGACCCACAAATTAACAATTGAGATGAGTGGAAGAGGATTGGGGACTGCGAGAGTGAAAACGCCAACCTTTGTTACGCGCTCCGGACGTGTTACCACCGTCAAGAGAAAAACACCAAAAATGCTGTCACCAGAGCAATTCGCCCGAATTTTGGACAGAATGCCTGCTCCATCACAACCTCAAAGGGGCTCATTCCTTAACTGTCATTACAGTTATGATGGCGCAAAGGATCCTGAAGTAGTAGAAGCTTTCCTCTCTGCTATAAATATTTTCAAGCGATGGGCTGATATCAGTGACCAGATAGCACTCAGCGAGTTACCCATTCTATTGAAAAGCGATGCTGGAGTTTGGTGGCTTGGTGTGAAGAGTGATGTAACATCATGGACAGATTTCGAGACGCGACTTCGCGAAAATTTCGCACCTGTAAGGCCGCTATATCGTCATGCGAAATCCAACCGAATGCGTACCAACAGGATACCCGGTCAACATCAGCAATGCGTAAACCGAAATGCAGATTTTGTAAAAACTTCGGACATAACGCCGAGAATTGTCGAAAGCTAGCTGCTCGTAATACCACCATAGCAAAAGAAGCTGCAGATACTAGTACCCACGATGCAGTTGCTCAGTGTCCATCTCCATCTACACCGAAATTCAGATGTTACGGCTGCGGTACACCTGGTGTCGTCAGGAGCAAATGCCCTACCTGCCATTCGAAGAGACTGCAACCTGCACCAGAGATTGGTTTCTGTTCAGTCGCTTCCAGCATCGACGCCAGAGAACGGCCAGTAATTTATGTTGAGATAGGGGAGTGTCTGGCACCGCGTACTTAGATAGTTGCGCCAAGACAAGCATCGCATCGTACTCTTTGTACTGTGAACTGAAACGGCAGGGATACGAGTTTACGGAAACACGAGTCGGAGTTACATTAGCGGACGGCATTCAGAAGTACCAGAAGGTGTTATTCACGCTGGTTCCTGTAAAGTTGAATGATCGCACGGTACACACAACACTTTTAGTTTTGCCAGAATCGCGCCGAAATCGCACTCTTCTTGGGGTTGGATTTATACAAGATGCCCAGATAGACATTAGATTAAACCCAGTCTCTCATAGTACATTTGCGTGTCTTTACTCCATTCCCACGCCTCTCCGCTACAAAAAGTATTATTTATTAGTAGTAGTATTTAAACTTTGTAATTTTTTTCATATTTCTCGCGACAAGCTCTTATATTATTTAAATTAGGGAAAGATTTGTTTGGCTTGTTGTATCTTTAGAGCATAAATAAAAACTTGCTATGAAAATGTTAAAAAAATTTGTCATTGCAGATGCAGTTGGAAACTAGAAACAGGAGACTTAGGGGCTGTTTCACCATCCATTGATTGAGTGTTAACGACGGTTAAGTGTGATGCCGTCTCTATTTGTTTTGTTCGAATAGACGGAGACGGCATCACATTTAACCGTCGGTTAACGCTAATCAATGGATGGTGAAACAGCCCCTTAGTACTCAAAAGAGATTACCCCCTGTCCGACATTTTCAGGCCCCTTCGAAATTATCGAACAACGATCACCGGTCCGGTAATTTTCACGAGAAAAGACCAAAAAACCCAAGGCGCATCATGACGGCACACGTGAAAGACATAAAAAAGTATGTCTCACAAATAATCCATATGTCGGATCATGACCGATATAAGGTCGAGTTTGGCTTGCTACACCATGGTTTTGCATCCGAACGGGAACAGACAGAGCCCTTTCGAGATACGGTCGTGTGTGGACGCGCCCCGCGCTTGATTGTTCCTTAATTAAATAGTGCTAAATTAGTGATACCCGAGACATTGACTCTTAATTTCTCATAAACTGTGTTATAGTGTAATTCCGTGTTATAGTGTAATTAGAGGGGACCGGAACTACCCACTACTCCCAGGGTTGGGGGAGGGTGCCGTGGCTGCTCAAACCGATGTCCCGGAGGAGGGACCCATGGAGCGGTTGCGGGGCTCTCCTTTCTTCCCCCCGTCATCGCGGGGGGAGAGCGCTCCCTCGGGTGCGGACGCGAGCCGTGTGCCGCTCACAATGGCGAGGCTGGAGTTGGGCAGCCCCCCGCATTTCCCTTCGGAGCCATCTGGCCCTTCCCCGGATGAAGAATAAGAGTTATGTGAAACGGATGAAGGCCCTCTTTCAAGACGCGCCGGTGGGGGGACTGCCTGGCCGAGGTGGACTTCGCCGACCGGCCCCCTCTGCGGGCGGACTGGCTGCTGCGGGGGTTTCGGGGGGGCGGGCGATGAGGGCTCATAACGGGACAATGCACCTTCTGTGGATATTACACGGGTGGGGGCCATATCGCTCGTCATCTCAAGACCCACAGAGGATTGGAGCCCCATGAGAGGGATAATAATGTCCACCTACGGCCACTTCAGGACCGACCGGGCCTTAACACACTGTCCTATCGATAGAGTGCCACCGAAAGGTATAGTAGATCGGGTCACGGGAGTGAGACCGGATTGGCTCTGGGGTGGCCTGGGCGCAGATTAAGGGGGGTCGCTCGCCGCTCGCTGGTTTGTCGTTCGCCGCGCCCCGCCCGCCCTTGTTCTCGCCGCTCGCCGCTCACCCGTGGCGAGATGCTCGCCGGAGTCGGGCTTCTCGCCGCTGGCTGGCTGCTCCCCGCTTGCCCATTTTTCCTCGTGTTTGCAATGGGCTAGTATGTTTGTTTTGTAAATCTAAGTTAGGCATTTTATTATTTGTTAATTAAGTAAGTTAGTTAAGTTGCCGGTAGCCGGTGGCGAGCTGCTCGCCGCTCGCCGTTCGCCGTTCGCCACTGGCGAGCGTCGCGCCGCTGGCGAGCGTCTCGCCACTGGCTAGTAGGTTTACTTTGCGAATCTAAGTTGAGGCACTTTTTATCTGTTAATTAAGTAAGTTAGTTAAGTTGCCGGTAGCTCCCCCCATTTTCCTTGTACTTGCAATGGGCTAGTATGTTTATTTTGTAAATCTAAGTAAGGCATTTATTATTTGTTAATTAAGTAAGGTAGTTAAGTTGCCGGTAGCTGGTGGCGAGCTGCTCGCCGCTTGCCGTTCGCCGTTCACCACTGGCGGGCGTCGCGCCGCTGGCGAGCGTCTCGCCACTGGCAGGCTGCTCCCCGCTTCCTATTGCAATGGGCTAGTAGGTTTATTTTGTGAATCTAAGTTGAGTCATTTATTATCTGTTAATTAAGTAAGTCAGTTAAGTTGCCGGTGGCTGGTGGCGAGCTGGCCAAAAGGCCAAAAAACCAAAATTATTATTTTAGACCCGTGTTAGTAAACATTTTTTTACGCGGTTCAGTCCAGTTATGTTAAATGAGTATGGAATTATTCTTCGACCGTTGAAGCGTTCGGACGTGTTTAATTAAATTAAATTAAACAATTGCTAAATCGTGACTTAGATCTTCGCTGCGCGCATTCGATACGATTCATCTGGGTCACTCGTTTACCTACTCGTGTTGAGTGAAATATTGAAAGATCCTGTAAACTACAACGATCAGTGTTTCTGCTAATAAGTGTCCAGTCCACTGCGGAAATCCAAAACTGAATGAGCATCATCCAGCAGAGCTTGAATGAGGTGTGCGCTGTATCATCTGAAGGTAAATTGAACTCTGGCTAGAAGCTGAGGATTAATAATCTGTGCCGCAAAGTGAGTTATGCGACATCTCAGTTGGCCGTGCAATACCAATCTCTCAAGCAGAAAACCGTTACGACCTATATGACCCTTCAAGCCCTTAAAGAGAGAAATGATCTTTCGCAAAAACTTCAAGACCTCAAAAATAGCATCGAAGTGTCCTCAAAACTTAATTTTGGACTTTCTATCAATCGTGAAAAAACGAAGATGATGATAGTAGACCGAGCTGAACAAATTGGAACTAACGTACAAAGCATAGCATAGCTAACTGCAAAGTTGTACAGAGCTATATTACCTCGGCTCTACTATCTCCAGCACTGGATGATGTAGCGACGAGATCAGATGGCGGTGCGCCATTACCAGGTCAGCAGTAGAACGCCTGAGAAAGAGGACAGAAGAGTTACCAAGAAGACGAAGGTCAGATTGATGAAATGCCTGGTTTTTCCGATCTTTCTCCATGGAGCCGAAACTTGGTCTCTGAGACTGCAGGATCGCCGTAAAATTGATGCATTGGAGATGTGGCGCCATTACACAGTTTTGGTTATTAAAAAGAGCATGGTCACGCTTATCTAACGTATATGCAGATACGCAACTTTGCTTTACAGAACTTTGTATGGAAAGTAACGCCGTGTAAAGTTAAAAAACTTTTTTTTTTTCAATTTGATTTGTAGCACAGTGTTAAAATTAAAAATACAAAGTCACAATAATATTTCTAACCTACTATGTAAATTTCAAATTTTAAACTTCATTAGTAAACGAGCAATGAGATGTAGATAAACAAAAACTCGCGTTTTTCTCGAATCGACTTTTTTGGAGATACGTTTCTTAGGCCTGACACGGCAGAGTTGGTGTACGAGGAGTACAAAAATAAATATCTATTACCATCTGACTACTTGTAACTAATATTACCTTTCTTGTTTACAGATCAAGGGCAAGAGCAAAGGAAAGGAATCATGTTACGCCTGAAACGAAATGCTTAAAATCTGTTTGGTGATAGTGTTATTTTACAGTTTTTCAATAAAGAACTCCATTTGCCTGAATTCTTTTTTTCGGATGCCAGTGTGGAATTTATGAGTATTAAACATTTTGACACATTGTTTGATATTTTGAATAGCCGCAATTTTCAAGCGTTTACGTACAAAAACCCATAAAAAAAGTAACATTCAGGAAATTGTTGTTTTTCTAGATAAGGGATTAAATTATGTGACCAACCAATAATGAAAACAAATAGAAAACACTTAAAAGTATAATATATTAAAAACAGTTATACAATAAAAAAAATGACAAAAATCACAAAAAAAAAGAGAATAAATTATATAATAAAGTAAAACAAAAACTACTCCATACCCGTCCGCATCGTACTTGGCCCAAACGTACCCATTACCCCAGCGGCATTGCCCCGTTGTATGGCCAACG
Organism: Choristoneura fumiferana; assembly: GCF_025370935.1. Classification (NCBI taxonomy): domain Eukaryota; kingdom Metazoa; phylum Arthropoda; class Insecta; order Lepidoptera; family Tortricidae; genus Choristoneura; species Choristoneura fumiferana. The sequence continues at coordinate 1,830,888 of NC_133495.1, read as the reverse complement.
AGACCCGCTGGACCAAGTACGACCCGGAACCGGGGTCACCTCCTGTGTCCCTCATCTGCGCCCCAATTCATAAACCAACGACCTTACCAAAATTATGTGGCGTCTGGAGCAATTCGATTTGTACCAATGTACAAGTTGAGCCAAGACCATTTAGAATGCTTTTTTAGTTCTGTGCGCGCAAGAGGTGGTTTTAACATTAACCCAACAGCGGTACAGTTTGCAAGTGCATATAAACGCCTGATTGTTCATGGTGAAATCAAACACCTAACTTCTGGTAATTGTTTATCCCTCGAGGATATCAAAATTTTAACATTCAGTGACATTCGCCATGAATCAAAACTAAATTCGTTCACAAAATTATCCAATTCAGATGAAGAAGACTTACCGACATCTGAGCACATTATCGAAAACGACCACGACTACTTAGCTGATCCCGAAAATTGACGATTTACGCTAACGAAATAATAACCTATATCGCTGGCTTCATTGTGAGGAAACTAAGAAAAGTTATAAGATGTGCCGATTGTCTTTTTGCGCTTATTTCAGAGAAGTTCAACGGAATAATTGAAAAAAGAGATAAAGGAGGTCTTATCTACCCTTCAAAAGACGTGGTTCAAATTTGCAACTACGCCGAAAGAACATTTCGGCGTCATTCGCACCAAAGCTTATCATTTTTTAGCGATAGGAATTTGCTACCTAAATTGGTGGTGTCTTGTTTCAAAGCATGCTCAAATTCAAATTCGAAAGTTTTCCAAAATCATCACTGATTCACAACCTTTAATAGGCAATCACAGAAGTTTACTCATTAAATCAATAGCAATGCATTACTTTGAGACACGTATACACCACGCCACCAAAGAAAGGTTTGCACCAGAACAAAGGGTACGAAATGTACATACGAAATTGATACTATTTAAAGGGCAATAAGGGGGTGTTTGAACATGAGAGCCACTACGTCACTCCGACTTTAGGAGCGGAATGCGAAACCTATACATACCACCTATATAACAGTATCCGTTGGATGCGCGGGACGCAGGACCGACCACTGTGGCGCTTTTTTTGTTCAGGCGTTTTGGCTGACGTTAATGATGATGAAAATACAATAAAAATAAGTTATGGTTTATATGCTTGCTTTATTTTTATCGTTTACTAGCCTTTGCCCGCGTGTGCCAAAAATTTATCGGTATCCGTTATTGAACTCAGTTTGTGAAATTTCGATTTATGAATGAATCAGTTTCTCTGATAGGCAGAAGTACCGGTTTTGGCCAGTTGACATTTGAAGTCATATATAAAAATAATATGTTTAGTGAGTTTTCAAGTTTATACTAAAAACGAATAATAAGTTTGTAGTGATTTATAACCATAAATTTATTTCAAACGTATATTTAAACAATAAATGGCCATAAACAGTACAGTGGCCAAACGGTACTTCTGCTTAAATGTACATGCAGAACACCTAATATTAAATCATGAGATGCCTATTATTTCATCATTTTCTTTTTACGCGTATATACTTAGTTAACTTTAGCTTGAATTATAAATATGTACCTTCCTGTATTATTTGTCTATAAAAAGATCGCATGTGACGCGGGGTAAAATTACTTTTGAGAGGGTAACCCTAATTATGGGTCTCGGTCCCGATCCATACCGTCGTATGTCCTAAAGTCAAGTGCCATAACAATTTTGTCCTAAACACTCTTGACATATCGTTCATTAGTCCTTAGTCATAAGCCATAATATTACATTACCCAATGCTCAAAATACCTAATTACTTTAGCCATAATATAACATGACCTAATCCCAAAATACCTAATTTGTTCTGTACTAATATAATAACATATAACATCTTATGTCATAATGTTTTCCCGGCTTATCCTTGCCGACTACCTCCTACCTCCCTCCCTCCTTGCTGCTTGACTCAAGCAGTCAAACGTTGTGAGTAGTGTGTTATTGGGGATTCTGGACCACCATTTATTTGCGGTTGTAAAAATGTTTGTGGTAATTGAAATGTATGGGAATATTTTAGGTATTTGAGAAATTTGAGAATGTTGTAGGATCGATGGCGACGACGCCGTCTCGGGCGATGTGTGTTATTGTTGGTGTCTAGGATTGGTAGGTTGACGGCGGCGGCGGCGGTGGATTTAACAATTGAGGATGGTGGGTAATAGATAGGTATATTAAAATATATATTATATTATAATATATATATATATATCTCGCACCTTAAAAGTAAATTCAAATCAGTGTTTATACCCCTATATTGGGGTGCTACGGCCACCTTACGTCTTGCGCGCGTACCTCGCAACCTGCCAGCTGACGTCCTTCGGCTTACCATCTCCACGGCGTCTCCGAGTTCCAGGGGAGTACTAGCGTGGTGGCAGCAATACCCCTTCTTTTTTAACCGAGGAGTAAAATTAGACCGGCGTTCACGAACCTACCCCCTACGACACTTTCTTCGTGTGCTTGCGGCGTTCGGTGTATAATTAAATAAATGATCATTAACATATTTAATGTCTTAATTTATTTACTCCCGACCCGAATCGTAGCACTGGCAGTCTGACACTGCACTGGCAGTCTGAATCGTAGCACTGGCACTGGCTAGTATGACAAGTCTCAAGGTGAACTCATGCTCAAATTTGAGGAGAAATTTCTTCGTGAATTTGGGTTTGAGGAAAATTTTCTCCGTGTTTGGGTGGATTCTCATCGTAGGACCACACTTATTGATAGAAATAATAAAATTAGTTACCAAAGGAGGTCTGGTGACGCTAGTACATACCTTCACTATGAATACCGTTTATTTGATGGCCATGTTGGCCACACTATTGCCGATCGAAGAAGCCAAATTGGCCTCAGAACAATAACTAAAGCATAGAATTCAGGCTAAAATAAGAGTTGGTAACAGCTATCTTACTCGCGTAACATAAATGCCTCTGGTATGTTTGAATAAACCAAAATCCGCATTTATTCTTACTTTTTTCCGGGTTGTCACTAAATGGAATGTCAAATGGATGTATTGGATGTAATATAATACCACCAAATTAAATATGACGTCATTGTGTCGTTGTTGGTGTCGCTACATCACAACTTAACATGGTCGCATTATAATGGCTGATACTTTTTGTGAAATCTCACGGGTCCCGTCACAGAAATTTTATTAGTTTAGTGCTATTCCTCCGAGAATGGATCGACCGGACCGTGTCCACCGGTACAGGGGACCAGGACCCGCCGCGGGTAAACTCGGGTGAAGCCGTAACCGATGCAGTCTGAAACCGTTCAAATAATAAACGACGTACAGTACTAAGACATTAACTATTGGACCCAGACAATAGGAAGGCTGCCAAAACAAATTATGGATCTAAGAATTCCCAATGATCACTGAGGCTTACCACACCGTAGCCAATGAGAGCCATGGAACCCTGCACCTGATCTCCAGCAAAGGCAAAAAGTATCGTGTTGCGTATGCCGAAGTACAAATTTCGATTTAAAGTACAAGCTGGGATAACCGCCCGAATCACTAAGGAATCGTCGTAGGTATTGTGAGCCACTATCCGCTCAGTACGAAAACGTTCAGGCTCGCTTGGATGGGACGAACAGCGTCGGTGTTAGGCTTATTTAAACCTCCGACGGAATGAAAAAGAAATCCACGAAGAGATCCAGAAAAGAGATCCAAACTTATAAATGTGAGGGTACTGTTCGGATGTACTGATGCGGGTATTAACACAATTTGGAAGAGACCCACGAAAGGATCCAAAAGGTTCCTAGCTACACCGGGGAGAAAAATGAAATTTTACTGCACGAGGAGAAATGACTTAAAGACACTCGGCAAATTTAACTATAGAAATACCCTAACCTTTTGGCCTTGTAAAACGTCTAGCTGTCTTGAAGGGCCCCTCTGGCCTCTGGGCCCCTTTCCTCTATACGGGAACCACACTAGTTATCCCCTTTTCCCAGCAGGGCCTTCGCAGTGAATAATATGTCCTATTCTCTTAGGAGGTGTCTGGTACCGGCTAAAGACCCCGCGAGGCCCCGCCAGGGCATCGGTCGCGTGCTCCTGACGCTGCTCCGCTCCGGCCCGGATCCAGGCAGCTGAGTTATCTCCCTTTGACCCCGTTTTACCCGACGATCTCCATTCTTTTCACACCAGAACACAGTCACCAAGTCGTTATCGATCAAGCGTTAGGTATATTTTAAGACCCTGCTACTAGTTGATAAGCATAAGACCTGTGTATCAACCTATACTAGACTAAGTCCTTAAGCTTTAGATGTTGGTTGGCATAATAAAGCCTGTACATACCTCATCCGGGTGTTTCATTTCCCACCCCGGATTATAAACATTACATGGGTTATAACTAGCACAGAGGCACAACATCACAGTCCTCAACCTGTAGTGAGGAGGGATCTAAGTTCGCCGCCCTACGTTAGGTGACTTATTTCCCAATCCACGATTTCACCGTTCCCCCCCTTCTTACCTGGCAGGAACGACCCACTCCCTTGACAAAACTTCTCCCCTAGTTTACTTAAAGTAAACAGGGTACCCAAACGTATCGTTTAAGTTGGAATAACGACATTCATTTTTAACTATTTATAAAATAGAATCCTTTTCACACGCCCCTGCTTATAAAGGCAAATCAGCAAAAGGTAACAAACTCGTTCATTTCTTCACTTTTTAATTGCTCCCTTTATTTTCAAAACTTGAAGTCTGTGATCCACGTAAAATGGAAGAGCGCCCAATTCTATTCAACCTCTTACACAAGGACGAACTCGAATATGAAGTTCGAGTTAGGCTTGGCACGCCGGCTACTACCTTAGCTGACCTGCGGGCCCAAATCCGCAAGCTCAATATCGAGGTACCTACCGACGAGGTTGCGGAATACGAGGGCGACACGACCGAGGAGCTCGCCGCGATCACGCTTAAACTTGCGGAGTTGGACAACCTATTACAGGAGTCGGCGGCAGACCGGGGCTCCGTGAAGGTACTAAATAGGGTCCAGGCTGTTGCTCACCACTTGTTTCACCGGATTTCGCGTATCAACCCGTCCGTTGCCGAATCCAAGAAGTACGCAGAGTTGAATGACAGATTACAAAAGTTATTATATAAATTGGACACCGTTTTATTAAACTTTCGCAGTGCTTTGACGTCGGAACCAACCGACGATTCCAACGTACCTACCGGTAATTCAGCTACTACCTGCCTGCCTGGCTGCTGGTCGTTTTTATGACATAAAAAGTAAAGTTGATCTTTAATATCAGACAGGATGTCTTCCCATGAAAATGGACGAAACCAAAACCGACTTCAGCGTGGCAATCCCGCTAGCGGTAATGGCAACCAAAGCCGAAGGACCAATCCCGGCAATAGAAGTCAAAGACGTGCTTACGAGTTCCAACAACAACGAGCTGCCGAGAACAACTGGGCAGATGCACGTGAATTTGAAGAACGGCCACCGAAACCAAGAGGCCAAACATCAAGAAGCATCAGTTGGAAGGACAAAATGGAGAAGAACAAAAGCGCCAAGCAGGAGAAGAAAGACGATGCCTCCGCTTCCTACGATTTTAAAGCTGCTCGAGAAACAGCTCCAGTAGACGAACCGCTTTATGACCTCGGTCCTCATTCTAGCTCGATTCCAGTTCAGGAGATTTATTCCCAGAACTTCGAGTTCTCCGGATACATCGACCAAGTTGAACGGTCTTATGAAGCGATGAGGGGGCTTGATCCCCGGTTATCCCGCCGTATGCCGTATTCCATGTATCAGCATTCCATGTGTACCATCTTGAACTGTTACATACTCGACCTTGCACTGGAGAATGGTGAGAGGAAACTGGGTGTTGGGAAATGCCAGGACCTGCTTCCTGAGGACCTTTGCATCCCGGAAAATCTATATCATTTTCTTGCCAACGTTGGGAATACAACAACAGTGAATGGAGAGGAGATTAGAATAAACATCCCTGATGCCGCCGTTCCACAACCACAAGCAGAAGATATTCCTGCAGGCTCATTTGGAGCAGTTACTCCCGAGAACCACAATGTGTACGAGTGTTACATTTCACCCCTAGTGACTATGAATAGGGTTTTGAATTCTCGACGAGCTACTGGCCAACCAGAGATTCCGCCACTCCCAGCGGCGATGATTCCAGCTGGAGGTATACCTACGGAGAACCTTCTAGGTCATGGACCTCCTGACCTAATTGATGCTGAAGCCAGACAACGGATTGAAGGCTTTAATTTCCCTGAAGGTGATTCAGAAGTAGCCCGACTCCGTATCTGTCCCGAACTCATGCTAAGAGTTAATTCGGTGCTCTTTGAGATGAGAGGTCGGTTTAAGATGAGAGACATTGGACGTACATCCCCAGGTCTCCGCAATTACATAGTCCCGAAGAATATCCCGGGCTATGTTCAGTACGTTCGAGTCCATTTCTTCAGAGTTAAAGGGCTTAGGGCGTACACACTTGCTGACTCATACCATCGACACCGGTGACGCAAAACCGATTAAACAGCGGTACTACATGTTGTCCCCGTCAAAATTGACTGAGTTGAACAAGCAGCTGGATGAAATGCTGGACCAAGATGTTGTAGAGCCTAGCTCCAGTCCTTGGAATAATCCAGTCATCATGGCCCCTAAGGCCGATGGTACTCTTCGGTTTTGCCTCGACAGTAGAAAACTAAATGAAATATCCAAACACGATGCCTACCCCCTACCTTACATAAATCAAATATTAAACCAACTGGGTAACGCCAAGTTTTTATCCTCTCTTGATTTGAAATCCGCCTTTTGGCAAATACCCCTTGATTCGCCGGAGTCTAAAGAGAAAACCGCATTTACCGTACCTTCCCGCGGTCTATTTCAGTTTAAGGTCATGTGCTTCGGCCTGACCTCAGCGCCGGCGACTCAACAACGACTTATGGACGTACTCTTTGGACCAGAATACGGCGGTCGTATATTTATATACCTAGACGATATAATTGTGGTTTCTGAGACCTTTACCGAGCATCTTACCCTACTCCGCACGGTTCTAGATCGCCTTCGTTTTGCTAACCTTACAATTAATCTTTCCAAATGTAAATTCTTTAGAAAGGAACTGAAGTACCTGGGTTTCGTCGTAGATGAGTTCGGACTACGAACCGACCCAGACAAGGTCAAAGCCATCGTTGATTTCCCAATTCCAACGTGCCGTAAAGACGTCAAGCGTTTCCTGGGCACCGCATCTTACTACAGGCGTTTTATTAGGAATTTCAGTAACATAGCAGGACCTTTGAATAAACTAACTTCAACTAAAAAGGGAGCACCACCTTTCCGTTGGTCTTCAGTGGCTGATACCGCCTTCTGCGAATTAAAAACAGCCATGACTACTGCACCAGTCCTAGCATGCCCGGACTTCACCAAGCCGTTCACGGTCCACTGTGACGCGTCCGACTTCGGTATTGGAGGTACCCTGACCCAGGAGTTCGAGGGCGAGGAACACCCCCTAGCATACTTTAGTCACTCGTTATCACCACCAGAGCGGAATTATTCAGCCACCGAACGGGAGGCCTTAGCTGTCGTAAAAGTTGTGGAACATTTCAGACCTTACCTCGAAGGCGATAAACAATTTAAAATTATCACTGACCATTCTAGCTTAAAATGGTTCCTAAATTTAAAAAACCCTACCGGACGTTTAGAGCGTTGGGGCTGCCGTCTCTCCCCATACAACTTCACTATTGAGCACCGTCGGGGCTCAGATAATATATTACCGGATGCTCTGTCAAGGTCCGTGCCACTTGCACATACTGATTACACAGTACCAGTCTGTCTCATAAATACAAACTATATACTTGATTCTTGGTATCTTAAAGTTCGTAAGCGTTGCGAGGACAACCCCGCTTCATGCCCTAACTACCAGATAAGCGATGGTCGTCTCTACCGCTACACCCGGAGCAATAACTCCCTAAGAAAAGACTTCGAATGGAAGGAGGTCATACCGGCCGACTTTCGTGAGGAGATTTTAAACGCTAACCATTCAGTCCCTACCGCTGCCCATTTGGGTACCGCGAAAACGTACAAACGATTAAAATTACGTTATTACTGGCCCGGCATGTACCCAGATGTAATTCGTTACGTTGCTAACTGCTCCGTGTGTTCCGCTTACAAACATAGCCAGCAACCTACACCCGGTTTTATGGGTAGCGCTAAGGAGTGCTCTCGCCCCTTTCAGTGCCTTAGCTTGGATTTGGTCGGCCCACTTCCCCCTTCAAGACAACTTAACACCTATCTCTTGGTAGTTCTATGTTGCTTTAGCAAATACTGTTTGTTATTTCCAATGCGGCGAGCCACGGGTAAAGTAATCTCCCAACGGTTAGAAAACCATGTCTTTATGGTTCACGGTATCCCTCAAACCATCATAGCAGATAATGCATCTTATTTTACGGGTGGAGACGTTCATCAGTTATTCGCTACCTACAACATACCCCAGCTTTATTATACCCCAGCCCAGTATACTGCCCACAAGTTAACGATGTGGAACGTTACAACAAGACCCTGGTCACAGCAGTGGCCAGTTTCGTCGAAGCGGACCACAGAACGTGGGACGTCAATATCTCCAAAATACAGTTCGCACTGAACACTTCCGTGAACGAATCCACGTCCTTTACTCCGTTCCTATTAGTGCACGGACGCGAAGCAGTGCCAGATGGGACGATCTATAATGAGCCTGAAACCGTGGAGGAGATCATCTTCTCCTCGAGACGCGATTACGCTGACAAGATCGTCGTACTCAGGGATATCTTCTCCACGGTGAAAGACTCTTTACAAAAGGCCCACGATCGAAACATCAAGCACTATAACAAAAAGCGTCGTGACGTAGAGTTTAATGTGGGTGACGAAGTGTGGAAGCGGACCTTTAAACAAAGTAAGGCAGACAAATATTTCGCAGCGAAGTTAGCACCGAAGTACGAAAAGTGTCGAGTAATTCGTAAGATATCTCGCCTTGTTTACGAATTGGAGGACATGAATGGAAAACCGTTGGGGAAGTAGCATGTAAAAGATTGCAAACCACCTCCCACCAACGCCACTTAACGTTCATGAGCGTCATCCTACCTGACCCTGCCCAAACCGTTATAACGGGTAGAACCCAGTACCATTACCATAAAACCCACTACAGTAATATAACTAACCCTGTAATCAACCCTTGCACCTAGTACTGCAGTACCGTAGGCCTCGATGCGACTGTCTCCAGCGTCGGCCACGCGGATTCAGTCGATGCCAAGGTACGGCAGGATCTGTGATTCTGGGCCGGGAATCCTCGTCATACTTTTAACCCTATGTGTTTGCGATGGTATGAGTCAAGCGTACGTTTTATCCCTTAACTTAAGGTTTTAGTGGAAAGAAGGTTAGGTACGCCGTCGCATGTGGGATCGCCTAATCTTCAACTCATGATTCAACCCGTCTTCCCCGAAACAGGTGGGGACGACCTTTCCACAATATTATTTCCCTCGTTTCCTTTCTAAGGAGCAAGGACCTTAGTTCTAAGCTGTAGTGAGCAGGAGGTTAGAAACGCCGTTGCACGTTAGGACGCCTAACCCCCAACTCATGATTTAACACGTCTTCCCCTAAAACAGGCGAAGACGACCCTCCCATAATGTATATTATTCCCTTGCTTTGTCCCCTGCGGAGCAAGGACAAACCAGTTCTCATTCAAGTATCCTTCTACTTGTAGTAGGCGGAGACTTGGGTCATCCGTATACCCTCTTGAACCAATTCTCCACTTATGATTTATTACGTTGACCCCGGGCACCAACACTCCTTCCACATATAGTCAATTATCCTCTCGGCTTCCCCGTGACATTTGCGAGTCTTAAGTCATTTCTCCTCGTGCTGTAAAATTTCATTTTTCTCCCCGGTGTAGCTGGGAACCTTTTGGATCCTTTCTTGGGTCTCTTCCAAATTGTGTTAATACCCGCATCAGTACATCCGAACGGTACCCTCACATTTATAAGTTTGGATCTCTTTTCTGGATCTCTTCGTGGATTTCTTTTTCATTCCGTCGGAGGTTTAAATAAGCCTAACACCGACGCTGTTCGTCCCATCCAAGCGAGCCTGAACGTTTTCGTACTGAGCGGATAGTGGCTCACAATACCTACGACGATTCCTGAGGGATTCGGGCGGTTATCCCAGCTTGTACTTTAAATCGAAATTTGTACTTCGGCATACGCAACACGATACTTTTTGCCTTTGCTGGAGATCAGGTACAGGGTTCCATGGCTCTCATTGGCTACGGTGTGGTAAACCTCAGTGATCATTGGGAATTCTTAGATCCATAATTTGTTTTGGCAGCCTTCCTATTGTCTGGGTCCAATAGTTAATGTCTTAGTACTGTACGTCGTTTATTATTTGAACGGTTTCAGACTGCATCGGTTACGGCTTCACCCGAGTTTACCCGCGGCGGGTCCTGGTCCCCTGTACCGGTGGACACGGTCCGGTCGACGCCTTCAACAGCCTTTACACTGCCATTTCTATCCTGCAGCTGCTGTATTGTGTTGGCTGCGCTAAGTTTCAGCTCGGGGGCGAGCTTGAATTTTACTCCATCAGCTTGCTTCCGTAGTAAAATTCTCCTGGTTGAGGGGGTGTGTAATGGTTATTATTTAATACTTACTATCAGACTCATTTCCTCAACGTTTCTTTGGCTTTGGCCAGTGTATATCACCACTGCAAACAACACTTTTGAAGTTCTTGTACACCTAGGAGGAGCATTCTTCATTGGGAGCTGTTAATAAGCTTATTTTCACATTTAATTCTAGGTTCTATTTTGGAAAACATTATTTGCGTAACTAAACAGCTGTCATTCACTTGTCAAACGAATGCAGGGAGGTCACCAACCGCCATGTCATTTCCTAAACGTCAAAATCGCCTCCTGTTTGGTTGGCGAACCTGGTAAGTCATCGGTATTAGTGCAGAATGCGGCTGAGATTGTCTGTGCTTGCTCCGTGTCGTTTTACATGCATCCAGGTCGCACCTGCGCTTAGTCTGTGATGGTGTCATGGCGCGGTGTTGCCCGCGGTGGATTTTTGGTTTCCCAGGATCGTAGACTTACCTCGGCTGTTTCGTTGAATATTCTTCGGCTAAATTAGTGTTATAATTTTCCTACTGTTCCCGGACATCTCCGGATTGTTTCAGGATATTTGTTGACTCGTTGCGTGTTTTCGGAAGCGTAGCCCGGTCAAATGGCAGGTCGCGCATGGGTAGTTTTACCCGTCTGTCGGGAGCTGTCATGCGATGGCTTGTCGTTGGTCAGAGTTAAAAAAAAAAAAAAGAATCACATTCTTTCTCTGGTACTAAGGCGTAGACGCCATTTTATATGCGAGTATTTCTCGATCGAATTTATTTGGTGAGTGTCTTCCCGTGGTGGGATTCCGAGTTGAAATAGCCATGATAGTGCCGTGATTAACGTTGGTATTCGTTTTCAGCTGTCCAGCGTATTACAGTGACAAAATCCGTACCTCGGACACGTGGCGATTGACTGCGGCCCGCCCATCGGCGAAGGGATTTTACTGGTTTTGCGTTTACGAGCCTCCGTTGGCAATTCGTCCACCGTTGACCGAAGCTCGGCGATCTCCTCCGACAGGTATGAGCTATTCCTATTCGAGTTAAAGACATTCGGCAAATTTAACTATAGAAGTACCCTAACCTTTTGGCCTTGTAAAACGTCTAGCTGTCTTGAAGGGCCCCTCTGGCCTCTGGGCCCCTTTCCTCTATACGGGAACCACACTAGTTATCCCCTTTTCCCAGCAGGGCCTTCGCAGTGAATAATATGTCCTATTCTCTTAGGAGGTGTCTGGTACCGGCTAAAGACCCCGCGAGGCCCCAGGGCATCGGTCGCGTGCTCCTGACGCTGCTCCGCTCCGGCCCGGATCCAGGCAGCTGAGTTATCTCCCTTTGACCCCGTTTTACCCGACGATCTCCATTCTTTTCACACCAGAACACAGTCACCAAGTCGTTATCGATCAAGCGTTAGGTATATTTTAAGACCCTGCTACTAGTTGATAAGCATAAGACCTGTGTATCAACCTATACTAGACTAAGTCCTTAAGCTTTAGATGTTGGTTGGCATAATAAAGCCTGTACATACCTCATCCGGGTGTTTCATTTCCCACCCCGGATTATAAACATTACATGGCGGCATACGCAACACGATACTTTTTGCCTTTGCTGGAGATCAGGTGCAGGGTTTTAAAATATACCTAACGCTTGATCGATAACGACTTGGTGACTGTGTTCTGGTGTGAAAAGAATGGAGATCGTCGGGTAAAACGGGGTCAAAGGGAGATAACTCAGCTGCCTGGATCCGGGCCGGAGCGGAGCAGCGTCAGGAGCACGCGACCGATGCCCTGGCGGGCCTCGCGGGGTCTTTAGCCGGTACCAGACACCTCCTAAGAGAATAGGACATATTATTCACTGCGAAGGCCCTGCTGGGAAAAGGGGATGACTAGTGGGGTTCCCGTATAGAGGAAAGGGGCCCAGAGGCCAGAGGGGCCCTTCAAGACAGCTAGACGTTTTACAAGGCCAAAAGGTTAGGGTATTTCTATAGTTAAATTTGCCGAGTGTCTTTAACTCGAATAGGAATAGCTCATACCTGTCGGAGGAGATCGCCGAGCTTCGGTCAACGGTGGACGAATTGCCAACTCCGGAGATCTGGGACGCGACCGCGGTTTCCACACGCTGAAAACCGAAATAAAAGATTACTTTACGGACTTTCATTACGCCGACGGCCTCCCAGGCTCGGTTAAGAATATGAAGCACTCACCGGAGGCTCGTAAACGCAAAACCAGTAAAATCCCTTCGCCGATGGGCGGGCCGCAGTCAATCGCCACGTGTCAGAGGTACGGATTTTGTCACTGTAATACGCTGGACAGCTGAAAACGAATACCAACGTTAATCACGGCACTATCATGGCTATTTCAACTCGGAATCCCACCACGGGAAGACACTCACCAAATAAATTCGATCGAGAAATACTCGCATATAAAATGGCGTCTACGCCTTAGTACCAGAGAAAGAATGTGATTCTCTTTTTTTTTTTCAACTCTGACCAACGACAAGCCATCGCATGACAGCTCCCGACAGACGGGTAAAACTACCCATGCGCGACCTGCCATTTGACCGGGCTACGCTTCCGAAAACAACGCAACGAGTCAACAAATATCCTGAAACAATCTGGAGATGTCCGGGAACAGTAGGAAAATTATAACACTAATTTAGCCGAAGAATATTCAACGAAACAGCCGAGGTAAGTCTACGATCCTGGGAAACCACAAATCCACCGCGGGCAACACCGCGCCATGACACCATCACAGACTAAGCGCAGGTGCGACCTGGATGCATGTAAAACGACACGGAGCAAGCACAGACAATCTCAGCCGCATTCTGCACTAATACCGATGACTTACCAGGTTCGCCAACCAAACAGGAGGCGATTTTGACGTTTAGGAAATGACATGGCGGTTGGTGACCTCCCTGCATTCGTTTGACAAGTGAATGACAGCTGTTTAGTTACGCAAATAATGTTTTCCAAAATAGAACCCAGAATTAAATGTGAAAATAAGCTCATTAACAGCTCCCAATGAAGAATGCTCCTCCTAGGTGTACAAGAACTTCAAAAGTGTTGTTTGCAGTGGTGATATACACTGGACAAAGCCAAAGAAACGTTGAGGAAATGAGTCTGATAGTAAGTATTAAATAATAACCATTACACTGTTCTGTTTCGGCGTGGAGAGTAAGACAGCCGGTGAAATTACTGGCACTTAGAGGTATCCCATCCCATCTTAGGCCTCTAGGTTGGCAACGCATCTGCAATACCCCTAGTGTTGCAGGTGTCTATGGGCGGTGGTGATCTCTTACCATCACGAGACCCACTTGGTCGTCTACCATCTAGTCGAATAAAAAAAAAGAAATGATAGTTGATTGATACCACGAATTTTAATGGAAAACTATCACAGATTACTTAGTCTTATGGGTCGGCAAAAAATAGTCAATCAAAAATATGTACATACAAGTATAGAAACCACGACACGATAGCCTATTTGACTCGGTCAACGGCAGCTATGAGAATTGGAAGAAAAGAAGTGGCAAACCTTTGCTAGGCCCTCTCACACCTAGAAGCCACAGACAAGTATGGGCGGAATCAAAGAAGGTCTTGAGTTCAATGAAATTTATTATGCATAATGGAAACGATAAAATTGTACCCTCAGTTACCAGTTGTCCGAAAAGTATGGCTTGACATCTTTGTGGTTGAGACATTTTAATCAGGACCCCTTGGAGAATTTTTTTGGCTGCATTCGAAGTCATGGGTATAGAAACACATTACCGTCATGTGCTGGCTTCGAAGCAGCCTTTGCATCACTACATTCTCCGGGGTCCAACTGCGAAAATGACACTTGCAAAGTGTTCAAATCTCTAAAAACATTATTTTTTAAGGAACCACAAATGTCAAGTCATACAATAGAGGTAGATTTTGCTGATGTGAATTGTGACAACATTTTTGTACAGCTAGAGGAAAAATTTAAGAGCCATAAAATAAAGGCTCAATTAGAATATGACGGGTTATGTCCTTAGAAAATTGAAATTAAAAAAATGCCAAATATGCCAAAGATGTTTTTGTACAAAAAAAAAACCGAAGGTGCAGTAGCTATTAGAGTTTTTCAAAAATAAAAGATTATTAACATACCCGTCGATAGCCCTTATAAAATGTTTTTCAAACATACAAGATGTCGTCATTTATATTCTACATAGACTCAAAAAAACGCGAAATTCGCAACTACTTAAAAACAATATTTTCAATTGTAATTGATTATGATTTTATACAATGTGAGATACACAAAAAAGAAATTATAAAAAAAATTTAAGACGTCAATTAATATTTTTTTATACACAAGGTGCAAAGACACCAATAAAGTACTAAATGGCCTAAGAAGCGACTATGACCCTTTGGACAATGTCCAAAAGTTAGCTTATGTTTATTGTAAAAAAAGAAACAAAAAATAACTATTAGTAAATTTTACTGTTTGTTTTATTTGTTCCTTTCTTTTATTTATGCCGTGTACAGAGCGTGCCAACAAACTCAGTTGCCTCCATGGGTTTTGGAACTAACAAACGAGCAACTGGCGTTTGTTGGCCGTTTTGCACGCGGTAAGAAATGTTTAAATAGCAAAGTAGGGAAGACGTTGCTAAGTTGCGTCGCACAGATTAACAGATGGCGCTAGCAATGCAATCGTTTGAGTGACGGCTCTATACCCTATATAAAAATGTACTCTGTGAAACAGCCGCTGTACGCTGCCTGTTGGAATTTTAAACCCTTTTGACGGTCGGTGACCACTTCTGCATTTGGCCACTTCTGCATTTGACCACTTCTGAATTTGGCTACTTCTGCATTTGACCACTTCTGCATTTGGCCACTTCTGCATTTGACCGCTTCTGTATTTGGCCACTTCTATATTTGGCCACTTCTGCATTTGACCACTTCTGGATTTGACCACTTCTGGATTTGACCACTTCTAGATTTGACCACTGCTGCAATTGACCGCTTCTGGATTTGACCAGTCCCTGATTTAACCAGCTTTTATTTATACAGTAAGCAAACAAAAAATCGACTACGTTAACCTTCCGACATTTAAGACGCTTAAACATTCCCTCCCACGTTAACACATGTTTTAATAATAAACTCGTCCAATCTAAGAATCGCAGGATAATGTTGTTGAAGATAGAGTTACGGATAAAATAATAAGTTTTTGTTCGAGAATCGCAAGAAAAATTGTTAAAAATGTTGAACCGAAAAAAAAATTATTTTGGAGACGGGACCTTTCGATGTGTGCCTGCTGTATTTTATCAGTTGTATACCTTGCATCTTGATCTGTGCTCAAATGAAACTGCCACAAATGTCATCCCAGTAATTTATGCGTTGCTCCCTAATAAAAGTGAAGCTACATTATGAACGATTTTTTAAATTGGTAAAAGATAAATTGGGAGCAGTAATCGAGAATTTTAAATGCGACCGTGAAATTGCAGTAATGAACGCTGTACAAACAGTTTTTCCGAACTGCCAGTTAACAACCTGTTTGTATCATTTTAACAAAAATGTATGAAAAAAGGCAAAGACATCCACTTCGATAAAAAATTGAGGCATCTTTTGCAAGAATTAGAAAACGACTCTATTTCGAACATATATTTCCTCAAGGAAATAATTAATTTAAAACGTTTTTGATGCAAATTCAAAGATATTTGTTACTTTTACTAAGGGTAGTTCATTTTATGTCTAGTGATGACATTTTATTTCTGTCCATATTAAATTAACATAGAATCTTTGTTGTTTCCCTTCCACTTTTCTCTAACACGTCTTTCTTCACTTTATGTTCTACTATAGTGAAGAAAGTCCAATTGTATTATTCCCTTCGGCCGTCTACAGAACCGGAGTTTCAGTTTCAAAACTGTTTTCTTACGAGGCTCTCAAATTACTAAAGACACAGCAAGGTCTGAAATATGCCGCAGTTTTAAAAATAAGACAAATATATAATACTAGCTTTTGCCCGGTCAAAAGGGTTTCGGCCGTGCGTTGTCTGTCTGACAGTCAGTCAGTCACGGTACTCTTCTTATAGGTATAGATAATGTCATCGTTTGACATTTGATCCAATCCAGAAGTGGTCAAATCCAGAAGGGGTCAAATGCAGAAGTGGTCAAATCCAGAAGTGGTCAAATCTATAAGTGGTCAAATCCAGAAGTGGTCAAATCCAGAAGTGGTCAAATCCAGAAGTGGTCAAATCCAGAAGGGGTCAAATCCATAAGTGGTCAAATCCAAAGTGGTCAAATCCAGAAGTGGTCAAATCCAGAAGTGGTCAAATCCAGAAGTGGTCAAATCCAGAAGTGGTCAAATCCAGAAGTGGTCAAATCCACGAGTGGTCAAATGCAGAAGTGGCCAAATGCAGAAGTGGTCACCGACCGTCAAAAGGTTTTAAACGCCATAATAGCAATCCTAGATCTGTCTGTGATTTTATACTTACTTCCTCATGACTATAGCCCTTTCTCCGGGTGTAGTAGGAAAATTAATATATTCTTCCAGCATTTCGTTGGTATTTAGGGCCTCTGTCACCTAAAATTAAAATGTAACTTTGTTAAATAATTCTATACCCCTACCTAAAATAACTAAAATTTCTAAAAGTGGCTCCGAAGCGGCAACGTTTCGTGTGCTCTGCCTACCCCATTTGGGAATACAGGCGTGATGTTTGTGTGTAATAAATATTCCTATTACTATTTTTTATTTTTCAAATTAACTTTCACTTGAAGTAAACAATGCGTATTAACTGAATGTTGTGGAGTACCTAACAGCAATTTTCAAGTACTTAAGTGTAATGTTGGTAGCAATTATCAGCGGTGCCAGAACGTCCCAAAAGGGACGATTTTTGTCAGTTTAGTTACTCATTACAAAAAATAATGCGTTTCGTTAGTAAGTAGATGAGTGAAACGAAACGGAAGAAAAGCGCAGCGCGTGAATGCGACAACTTCAGACTGCTGGCGATATTCAATATTGTACCATCCTTTTTCCACTCGCAGTGATCCCGTATCGCTTGCCTGTTGTTTCATGCACACAAACACAATTTTCTGTGCTCCTATCCTATCTACGTCCGCCGGCGCACCGCACCACTTTCAACTTCACTCACTTCATTGCAAGTGCTTGAATTTTGCCTCTGCATTTTGAAATTTAAATTAGTATAAATCGATACCTCCATACGTATACTGGTACAAGTGACAAATTTCTGATTTTTAGTTTTTTGCAAATTTTGTGATTAATATTTCCTTATTTACCTACCACAAAAAATTGGACCGGATATTTCCTTTAGTTTGGAAATAAAGTGACGTATATGAATGCATCTAACACCCGTTGCTAATCGGTACAACGTATACTGAGGCAACCGACATGCACCACTATACGCGGCACCGATATGTCGCGGGGCCCGGGGAAGTCGAGTGTAACTGGCAGTTGCCTCAGTGTACGCGCTAGCCGTCGCTGCGTGCGGACCGTTTAAACTGTTCTACGAGCACATAATTTGATAGTATATATAAAAAAAAACATGTTTTGGTTTGGCAAGACCACAATAGCCGTATTTCTCATAGACAGTCATGGAAACTAAATCCAATGTGAAACCTTTTCGTGATCTATTTCGCTATGATTTCTTTGGCAAATGTATGGGATGTCAACATAACATTGGTAGTACAACGGTTCCACCCCAGTACCAGTACGTGATTCAGTTTCCTCGGCTATACCTACATGTACGCGTGCTAGAAATATAACATTGCAGTATTACATTGCATTTTGGTAGTTGAGCATCCCCAAAAAGAAGGCGAAGGCATGCATGCTTTAATTAAAATGAGAAACAGTAAATTCAATATACCTACAGGTTGATAAAAAAAAATCCTGTACTATACTGTAACCCATATTAGGGCTACTGATTACTAATACGATATAAGTGGGAAAACATCGAAATTAGAAGTCTTCTTGCGACTCCACTTCCATACAAAACTTTTTTTTTTCGAATCACAGTATTTTACTTGGATCATATTAGTAATTAGTAGCCCTAATGTGGTTTAAAGTATAGTACAGGGTTTTAATAACACCCTATACACATTTTTTTATACACACCTAAGAAATGGTACCTGGCTATGTATATGGCGAAAACGGGTAAACCGTATGAAGTTATAGAAGTTTCCCAAGACTCAGAAAACAGACACAAAATTTAAATCTATTGTCAAGAAGACATTAATATATAAGGCGTATTATTAAAATTAATGATTATATCATGGATAGGGAAATTTGGAATAATTCCGATCCGCATTGGCGAGTGCTTACTCCAAATAGCGAATTGAGAACTGTTTTAAATATGTAGTTTGTTAAATACTTGTGATGTATAGATATCACTAAAAATATGATTGTAAATCTGTTTACAAAATTTACCTAGGTTTATTGCCAGACTCTTCTCAACAGAGGTTTTTACGAAACCGGTGGTAAATTTTTTGACATTCATAAGTGCTTGTTACAATCTAAATTGAATAAAGATATTTTGACTTTGACTCAATATTTCATGTCAAAGCTTGTCTTAGCAAAGTGCCAATCAGACTCGTGCACGAAGGGTTCGTACCATCTATACAACTTCATTAGGATTAGCAAAAAAATGGCAAAAAAAATACATTTGTTGTATGGGCCCCCTTAAATATTTATTCTGATCTATTTTTTTGTTATATATATATTATATCGACTACAGTTATACATAATCTGTGAAAATTTCAACTGTCTAACTATCATTGTTCATGAGATCCAGCCTGGTGACAGACGGACGGACAGCGAAGTAGTATAAAGTAGTAGGGTTTCCGTTTATACCCTTTGGGTACGGAACCCTGAAGAGGCACAAAAAGCTAAACCGTTATGTGGATACAAATGGGTGCGATGCGATATATGTATCACATGAGAACCTTCACAATAAAATATGAGTACACATTTGAACAGGAATACGAATCCATTGAATGTGCTTCCATTAATTTAAAGCACTTAATACAATTACTTTTCTTAATAAAACCATTATATTTCAAGTGAGGTTTTTTATAAAAGGTATATTTCTGTATTTTGTATAGCACGTTTAAAACATTACTAGCGGTATATTGGTACAAGTGGCATGCTAATGTTAGCGTATATTGATGCAAGTGATAAAAACGTTTATAAATCAATAGATGAAGGTAAAAGAGCATCTGTTTTATTGTTCATTGCAAGCCATATAAGTATTTCATCTAAAAATTCATATACAATATAAAAATCGTTAGATCAGTAATCTACGCATTACGCCGTATACTGGAGCAAGTGGTAATTAGCTCAGTATACCGCACAACTACAAGATGTAAAATACGCGTATAGTAGTGTATCTGCAATTTTCTCAAAAAACTATAAAAAAATTTCAAAAATTCCATGAATACAGGTAGAAAGCAAATATTTCTTTGGAACCAATGCAAAATTTTGAAAAGTATATCATCAAATGAGAAAGTTACAGGTTTTGAACCTTTGAACAGCTCTCCTGTAAATTTATGATTATGCACTTGTACCAGTATACGTAGGAGGTGTCGATTATATATTATTGATGATAAGTTGATGATTGAATGCAGTGATTTTAGTGAATAGACAGTGAGTGAGTGAGTGATAGTGGGACACGACACGAGTCGTACTAGCGTAGCGCTAGCGAGCGACAAATTTGCTATCCGTTTTACTTTCTTGATTATTTTAATTTGTTTAAAACTGAAATGCGTGTGGTTTATACTAAATAGTCCTGCATTCATTACAACTAGGTACTTCGTCAAATACTTAATATATCATAATAAACCGGTGCAAGCAGAGGAAACCAGCTTTTGTACAAACAAACCTGCGTTTGTAATTAAGTGTTTTAGATATCAATAGATGTCTAATAAATAGTTTGAGAACTTGATAGGTACCTAAATAAACTATTCTTAGAACTATTGTCAGGCTACATTAATTTCAAAAAGTATTCGGGTTACACTATACTGACTATACTATTTACCGGCCCGGATAATACCGACCCGATATTTCGTGTACACCCTTACAAACTGGTGTCAAACTGACATGAGTTACTATGGGCGTGTACGAAATATCATGTCGGTATTATCCGGCCGGTAAATAGTGTCTGTCACCCGACACAATCATCCATCAGCATTTAAAACTATCGTGATCTCTTTTCCAGTAGGTATTTTTTTGTACATACATACAACGACATGTTAGAAAGAGAGATTTCCTTATTTTGTTGTTGTTGTTGTCTGACTGGCTGCATGGTTATTATTATCTTTGCCTGTCCTAGTGAGGACGAATGTATCAAAAAAAAAAATGTCTGTCATCGCCACGAATAATCCAGTTGCCAGGTTAAAGAAAAATGGCCAAATTTTGGAATTTCAAAATGTAATTTAGTGTGGTCCAGTATTTCGTTTGTGGTGTCATGGTTTATTAACCGTGATGGTTTTTGTTGCATTGCATAATTGCTTTTGTACAGGAAATGGACAAATTCATCTACAAAAAACGTAGAATTGACATTGAAAAAGATGATGACGAAGCTGTTGCATCTTGTACTAAAGTAGCTCCAAAGAAAACAAAAAAAAATGTATCTTCCGGGATAGTAGAAAAATCTGCTCTAGCTTCAACTTCTTCATCTTCAAAAAACGTCAAGGAATCGTCAAAGGTTTGTATAGACTTAATGTACAGAACAGACACTGCACTTAATGTAAATTCGTGCGGGCCAAGACTGGCTGGCCATGGGGTAATACATTAGTTAAAGTTTAATATCATGTGATATGCCATTTGAACTATTATAATTAAGAAAATTGAATAATATATGGGTGAATACCAAAAAGTTGCACACCGTTAAAGCTGCGTTAGCAAGTAGTTAAAATTTCAATTAACTTTGTCCATTGTGATATGTAAACCAATCATACATTTGTTTGTATTTGTATTTTGTAAGAGTTGTATGTAGTCCCGGATACAAAATATAGTGAACCAGCTAAACCACAGGCACCAGACCAAGCCTTATCACCTGTCATTTCGAAGTCACGGTCAGCCTCAAGACATTCATCACCAGGCTTCTCTTCAAATCATTCTCAGAAGCCAAACACTACTCTACCTGCTGTGATTCCTAGATCTACAAGGTCCGGTAGAATAATAAAACCAGTAACCAAGCTTGACCTCTGTTATTGTAATTGTAACTTAAGGTAAATAATAAGTAATCACAATTATCTTGGTATGTGTAAATGGTTAGCGTATTAGTATTTAAAAGATTAACAAATCCAGTGCCTTCTGAAGTAAAATTGTTATTATTAGTAGTTCTGTGTTGGCTCCATGTTAATTTAAATTTAAAGTGTAAGTAATCTTATCTCTTAAGAAAGGGAGATGTAAAGTAAAGTATAGACTAAACTGTTGAACTGGATTTGATATGTAACGCTATCTGTGGTTCATTATTATTATGCACTCTGTATTCTCATGTCGTCTTAAATAAATAACTGCTTTACCGCTTACTATTTCTGATTATTCTAGTTTTATTAAAAACTATAACGTTACAGTACCTCTAATACTTAGAAAAATAATGTCTTAAAACTCCCCACTACTCCGCCGCTTGAGTTCCTAAATGAACCCCCTTTCCCCTTCCGGGGCATGCACGATGGTAAAGAGAGCATAATTGTCGGTGAGTGGCCATCATTGCCTGTAAAGGCTGTACACAATGGCGTATGCTGGCCCACTTCAGGCCATCGCCGTTGTGTACAGGGGGTAAATGGTATATAGTGGCGGACAATTGTCAATCGTGGCGCGCAATCGGGATGTTGTCGGTTTTTTGGGCACACTTCAAAGGAATCGTGGCGTAGCGTGGCCTGTGGTGTTCACACAATCGCCCATTGTTTAGTTCGTCACCGACCGCTGACCGGGATAGTTCATTTTTTTGTTGCGTGCTAGTATACTTAAATTTGATCGCCCAAAATGTCAGTATCGTGGACCAATGCAGAGACGTTCAAGTTTCTTGAATTATATAGCCCGCCATTTGGGACTCAAATAATGCACTGCACAAGGATAAGAACAAGGTACCTATGTTTATACTATTTAAATGTTGACAGAAATTATCTATAGGTACTTCTTTAAGTACTAATAGGTTAGGTACGTAGCAAAACATCTAAAATCAAATGTTATAAGTTCGTTTTTCATTCGATCAAAGTATATAAAGTAAGCTTTCGACATTCTAGACTTATATGAATCAAGTTTATAACATTTAATTTTAGATATTTTGCTACGTAACCTACTAATATGATAAAGAGGGTAGACTTGATTGTTTCTTGGCATTGAATAGGCTCCGAAACTAATGGACAGACTTGGAAAATTCTTTTAGCATAGAATCCTACATTGTCCCCGATAGAAGAGCCTTGTCTGAACATATGTAGTAATGTAGGTACCTACGATGTTTTCAGGTCAATGAAGCATGGAATCGCATTGCAGACTCCATGCAAATTCCTGATTCGGAACTTAAAAAAAAAGAAAGAGACATTGATGTCAGCATTTCGGATGAATTTAAAAAAAAAAAACAAGATTCGATCCGGTCTGGTATGGGCGAAGAAGAAATTTACAAGCCAATTTGGGTTTTTTATGATGTTATGGAGGCATTTTTAAAAGGAAAATATACATGCAAAAGCGTAATATCGACAGATGAACAAAGTGTAAGTAAAACAAATAAATAAATTCCAATATTTTTTATTAAGTTAGTAAGTATTACTTGTTTTAATGTCCACCAATTATAAACTAATTAAATTATGCATCATTGGCCCTACTTCTGCAGATTCGACGTTGGTGGATGTAATTCATAAAATTTTATCTTATTTGCGTACCATTAACAGGAGGCCGACGAGGCACAGATTGTAACGGTAATAGATTTTCTTCATGCTTTATGTACTCTCAAACCTACACGGATGAATTCACCATTTTTATCATAGCTGTCAGACAACGTAAACATTTCAATCGAGAGGGTACAACACATATAAGTAGAAAAGTTGGGTATGAAGAAAGTATCGGCGAGGTGGGTGCCGCGTTTACTCACGGAGGAGCAAAAACGAAACCGACTGACTACTTCGGAGCAGTGTTTAGTCGTGTTCAAACGTAACCCGAAGGAGTTTCTGCGTCGTTTCGTGACCGTGGACGAAACATGGGTTCACCACTACACCCCGGAAATAAAAGAGCAGTCGAAGCAGTGGATTTACCGGGTGAACCTGCTCCAAAGAAAGCAAAAACCGTCCCATCGGCTGGAAACGTCATGGCGACTGTTTTAAATTAGCTAGGCGGCTAAATTAGCATAGTTACGCTACGAACTATTGCCTCACTCCCCTTATTCTCCAAATTTGGCCCCATGCCATTTCTTTTTGTTTCCCAACCTAAAAAAACGGCTCGGTGGTAAGCGATTTGGATCAAATGACGAAGTCATTGCCGCCACAGAGGCCTATTTTAATGACTTTCCAAAATCATGCTTTTTGGATGGTTTAATGAAGCTTGAGTATAGGTGGAACAAATGTAAATGCATACATACAAAAAAAAGTGTTTTTTTTCCATAACCGGGTACTTTTCAAACAGCCCTCGTATATATATTAAAATACTATACATACACACATAAAGTAACGTGAATTACATTTAAAAAAAAGGTATTTCGCGTACTCACGCCCAACTTTGTAGCCGAAACTTGCTTGCAGAGACTTTGGTAAAAACACAATTTCTACACAACAAACTCTATGGTTATTTGCTTCAATAGCTTGTTACTCGTATGTAAAAATCAATACAATACTCTCCAGGCATTTATAGCTCACAGTACCTTATTTCATAATAGTGCTGAAGATAATTGTAGATGAAAGTTGTAATTATATAATTCCTTTAGACGACATTTATTAAGTCATGATATTCATAGGCCAACAATTATTACAGTAAAAAAATTTGATTAGCTTTAACAAGTTTTTTTTTTTTTTTTTCAGTGATAGCTGTATGGCCTGTATGCGCTTTTTTTGAAGACAAACTAAATATTTACGTGTTTTTCGCCTGTTGAAGTACCTATTTGGTTGCGGTGAAATCTCAATTTTACCCAAAATCACTAATAATAATCTACTAAGACCCGAGTTCACCAACTACAACATAATCATTGATTACGTAACCGCCTGTTAAAATTTAACTATTGTTTAAACAGACCGCATTTTTTTATATGTTGCAGTACATTTTTTTTTTTTAATATGTTAGGCATAAGAAATTTCAGTAGGTAATAAAATTATTATGTGTGTAGTTTATTTATACTATTGCATAATTATTTATACCATTATATGTATTGTTTATAGGAAAATAATTTGAAATAGGACGGGTGGACACCAAATTCCTTAAAAAGCCCAGTATCAGACGTGCTTAAAAAAAGAGGAAATACCTGGCTAAAAAGAAGGAGACCCGCACCTGACCAGCTAAAAACTGATAAAAACACAGAGGAAGAGTCTCAAAAAAGGATTTTGATTTTAGAGGAGCAATTAAAGCAAGAAAAGATTTAAATCGAAAATTTAATGAACAAATAAATTGATTATTATAATTATAGGTTATTTGGTAATTTATGATTATTTATATTACCTTTTTTAATATTTGTAATAAAGACCAATTAGTTGATAACTTTTAATTATCTAAAAATACACACCATAATATGACCGTAAGTTTTGCAGAGTGACCAGATTTTTTTTAGTAGGTTACGCTAACAGCGACCATGGGGTAGAACAAAGTATATTTGACAAAAAATATCCTCTTGGCGGTTTTCACATAACCATAGTCTTTTTATATAAATTGGGTAAATATAAAAAAGGGTGTTATTTACTCTTCTACTACATGAATCAAGTACTGCTCTTCGGGTGCTTCATTTATATGTATGACGACTGAGGGGCTCTTAACAAATCTTACATTTGCTCGGAAAGTAGTTAAGATTGCATTTAAAGCATCTTTTGGTTGGCGGAAAAGCAATGCATTAGGTGTGTTTTTGTGCATGGGTTTTTATTTTTATGTAGGCTATTTTATATGATTTAAACAGACCAAGTTAATCAAAAAATAACCAAGAACCCAGACCACGCGGTCGTGGACGAGGACGTAAGCGAGGACGAGGACAAGGAAAGGGCTTAGCTCAGCGCAAAGAACTATATCCTCCCGAGCAAAATTCATCACCAAACCTACCATCACCGGGTCCGGGTCCTAGTTCCAGGTTAATTTAATTATACCTACCTACAGATTATCATGTCGTCACCACTTTCGAAAAACCTTGTAGATTTGATGTTTCTGATTGCAACAAATGAGACACGGCGGGTATTTGTATGTAAATATATATTTATTTAGATCATATGAAGAAGAAAAGGTGGTAATCATAAAACGGCTCGCCGAAACCAAAAAACAAATAAACGCGGTTCCGACAGAGACCCGGAATATCTATGTGGCTAAGAAGAGGGAAAAGCAGCTAGAGAGGTTCTTGCTGCCAGATGCCCCGTTATACATATAATAATAATATAATTGTAACTCCGCGAGAATATAAATCGCGCGCTAGATTATAAACTGACGGATTGGTTAGCTTACGTTAGATTACAATCTCGCGCGTTAGATTATAAACCTATGGGCGTTTACAATCTCATGGTGACATAAAGTATATGTACAATGGGCTGCAGAATTGCTTGACCAATTTATTACTCAATTAATTTATAAATAATTGGTCATGCCTTTATGCAGCCCATAATACAAAGTAATTAAATTGCTTTCATAATGCTTTTTACGTCACCCTAGGCCGTAATTGGGACTTTCTGCCCACTAGGAGAAAATCTCACTTCCTGGCCGAGATCAACCACGGGCGGTAACTAGTAAAGAATCCGATCTGAAGGTGAGGGCCACAAACACCTGCGATCCGGGACATATACTCGTACTAATTCACCGCCCTAGGTATGGTATTGTACTATAATCAATTCCCGTTTACATTTTGCCTACAGAGAAGATGACCCTGCCTGCGATGGATTGGCGACCACGCCTCGCTATCAAAGGCTCGTGCAAGAGTGTGATACCCCAACTAGGTGATTTTGGTTTTTAGATGCTGTTTTTATTGTTTTGATTGGCAACTTTTCAAAAATACAAACTTCGTGCGTTTTGAAACTTTTGCAGCGTTATATTATAAGTTTAGATAGTCAGTTAGGAAACATCTGAACGGGTTACAAATGTAGGGGAAACCGCGAAACGAAATATCACATTAAAAAACAATGAAGATGTGGCAGAGACATTAATATTTGATTCAAATTTAAATGAAATCGAATCCGCAGGGGCGAATTGTATAAGACCAATTCTAATCTACTAAAGCATACAAAATAAGTGTTTTAATGTGTACCTATTTATTATTATTATTAATGTTTACAGGATCTAAAATTACATAAGTTCCATTGATGAAAAAGCCATTTTAAATAGTGGCCAACAAAATCAAGGCTTGACCAGACGCTGAGAAGTCGTCTAGCCAGACTCATCGCCACAAAAGAATTGACGAATAATCCTACTGGTGTAGTGCCGGGATGTAGGGTTTTGAAATGGGCACATGAAATAGCTCACATTTTTCCAAAGAAATTTCTGATAATTTCAGATATTGCAAAATAAACTATGAGAGTAGTAGCTCAAACCAAAAACTATGAGAGTTGACATTTCGGAGACCTCACGCTACACTAGCGCCTCTAGTGGCGAATTCATACGCGATAGCCCTCATTCGGGAAGTTAGATTACTTAAACGTGTATAATCGGGCGATTTTCAAAAAATATCGAGCGTAATTTTTTTCTTCAAAAACCTGTGCCCTCTTAACAAGTTTATATTAAATATAATTTTAAAAAA
>NC_133495.1:1738129-1803343 GCF_025370935.1 Choristoneura fumiferana | reverse complement strand
GACTTCAGACTGGTAGAAAATTATTTTCATGGTTTTTTGTAGTCGGTTCAATTTTTGGTTATATTTTTTTTTCACGCTTTTTGTGCAAATAATATAAGATACTTACATTAGTATAATATCAACTGCTCGTCACCTTTTACGAACGATTGCTTTTTCCGATGCGGAGACGTTCATTATTGAGGAGTCCTGGTGCTTCGGATCACCACCCGTTTTACCATATGCATAACGAGGAGCATAAATTGGTTAGCAACTGTGTCATAGTACTTAATTAAAATTCAATCCGTGAAATACTTGTTATTGAGTAGTAACTCCGATGGTCAACTGTGGTGTGGTCTTCATCATCAGTTTCACTTCACCAAATGATGATTTTCAATAGCAAATGCACGAGTTACTGCTAAATATATCCAAATTACCAAAGGTGTCCCTACAATATTTGAAGTTCCCTCGATTCCTTAAGGTCCGATCATGAGATCCTAATTTGCTGCTTATGGGACCTAATTGAAAGCATACCTAGATGAACTAAAAAAAAATCAAATCGGTTCATAAATGAAGAGTTCTGAGGTAACAAACATATAAAAAAAATACAACCGAATTGATAACCTCCTTTTTTTAAAGTCGGTTAAAAAACCGGCCAAGAGCGTGTCGGACACGTCCGAAATAGGGTTCCGTAGCCATTACGAAAACAGTAAGTAATAGGTATTTTTCTAAGGATTTCGTATGTTATACGGAATCTTCCAAGTTTAAGTATATTTTATACCTTAGGCTGCTATTTACTCTTAAACTACTAATAATTCTCAAGCAAACTTAGCCGTTATAGTTTTCCTTGAGAAGTTTGATATACCTACTTGCTACCATCCTGATTTTTTTTTAATTTTAGATTTTAGAGTACGGTACGCTCGATTTTAATGAAAATTTGCACTTTAAAGTTGAATATATCGCAAACAAATCACTGAATCGTTTTTTTTTTTTAATTTTTATTGTACCATTTTGTCGGCATAGTTTACATATATATTCGTGCAAAATTACAGCTTCATAGACAGACATGGCGAAACTAATAGGGTTAGGGTTAATTTTGGCTCCGGAACCCTAAAAAAGAGTGGCAACTTTCTGTCAAAAATTGCATCTATAAGTAACAGGCGCTTCCTGGTGGCCAGAGGACAAACTAAATTACACACACACACACTCACACACACACACACACACACACACACACACACACGCACACGCACACGCACGCACACACACACACACACACACACACACACACACACACACACACACACATACACACACATGTATACAACAAGCATAACGACGATAGTATTTGTATTTCCTTCCTATGTCTTTTATCATCATCAGTCCGTCCACAACAAAATAAATAATATTAACAAATAACCCAAAAAACTTAAAAAAAATGCATCAAATTCTGCGAAATCCAGGCAGTTGAAAACTTGAAAAGGCAGATACATTTCTCTAAATCTACTTTTGACATTTTTGCCATGTTATTGACGGTTGTGTTTCATCATCCAGACATCAGAGGCGCTGTTGTCTACGAAAACAGAGAACAGAACAGATTAACAGACAGAGACTCTGCTCTTTGCAATAGATAGAGGAAAGAATAATAAAAAAAAAACCAATGGACCAATGCTCGACCTTATACTGCTCGGCCATCATTTGGTTAGAATTATCAAGTCGTACAATATTAGGTCGTGCATTATTAGGGTGTCCTAATTTTTGCTCAGCCGACTTGGTACGAAGTTTGTGGACTTGTGGTGGGTGTTGTATTATTTCGCCTTGTCTCTCTTAGTTGTGTCTGTGCTTGCTACGGAAGAAAGGGTAAATTGTATTTTCTGTTTTTATTTCACTCAAATTCAGAATAGGTTATACGGTGTTGTAAAATATAGTATTTATAGACAAAAAGATACGTTACAAATGCCGCTTTGTGTTCCGTGCGTTTTTAGTAAATTATTTTGGTATTATTATTAATTTAGAGAAGTAATTTAGTCTCAACCAGTTATAAAAGTAATTAGTAAAAAATAGGTTAGAATCCCGCCAGCTATGTTGTAGTGCAAGACTCAAGCTCAGGGTGGTTGGGCCGCAGCCTCTACTACCTACAAACAGGCTTATTTAGCTTAACCTATATCTGGTATGGTATTATCACAAAACATAATTATATGGCACTCATGCATAGTTCTGATAGCATTACTGCAAGCTGATCTGACATTGGAGCTAATGTACTGATCTGCTGACCAAATTGATATGTACATAATTATTCACTAGTGGTTAGTGTCATGTTACGAAATAAGGGAGTTTATACTGATTTTAGCTTAGGAGGAGGGTTCACAGAAAATTAATTTAATTGTGGTATGATATTTTCTTATAGACCAGATTTAAAAACATTATCAATGTAATTATCTTTGGAACTTTATTGTTATAATGAGATTCCAGCAACCAGACATGAAGTTCCATACCCAAAGGGTAAAAACGGGACCGGGCTGTATCTCATGAACCATGATAGCTAGACAGTTCAAATTTTCACAGATTATGTTCTGTTGCTGCTATAACAACAAATACTAAAAAAAGAATAAAATAAATAATTAAGGATGGCTCCCATTCAACAAGTGTGATTTTTTTGCCTTTTTTTTTCTCAATATTAATAACAGCAACAGGTAGACGCTTGAAATATTCTTAGAATATTTAGTCATATTCTCTTTAACAATCAATAATTAAATTAAAATAAAATAATTATTTGTATTTTGTGTCTTGTACAATAATGTTTATATACATACATATTTAGGGTGGGTTCCAATTACAACAAATGTGGTTTTTTGCTTATGTCTGATGTCATATAGATAATAGTACAGTTCCCTTCTTGCACAAGTCCAACTCGCACTTGGCTGTTTTTTAACTATGTTCATTATTGTGTACAGTCACCAGCACCAATATTTGACACAACAAGCGTGCATAAATATCTGATACAACTCATATTTCTAGGGCCGTAAGGATGTGTCGGATATTTTAGCATGGTCCGCTGAGGCAGATAGTAATGCTGGTGACTGTACAGTTAATTTTAAAAATTCCAGATGGCAACAGAGTTAACATTAAAATGGTTTTAGGCAGCTTTTTGTATTGATTTGTGGTGTGCAAAAGAACATGATATTGTAGATTATTATATTTTTATTATTTATAGATTTTCATTCTAAAATTCATGAAAAGATTGCTGACAAAACATGTACCTATGTACCTACGTGATTAATTAATTTCAGAACATTTGAAATCAACATCATCATCATGGAATCTCGGGACGCTATAGTGAAGGCTTTGATTTTAAGCGCTAACTTGTTTTTGGAAATGGATTTTAGTAGCGATGACGAAGAAAATGAAACAGTGTTGGTTGAAAATTATGATGATGGTCCAAATGCACACAATGCTAGTGCTGCCGCTGTGGCTGCTTTAAAAATAACAAGATGGAGTGGTGATGAATACCAAATGTATTTAAAGTAAGCTGTATACATTACTATTTTACAGGTGGTAGGACCTTGTGCTAGGTCCACCTGGATTGCTACCACCATCTTGCTTGCTAATTCTGCCCGTGTAGCAGCAGTAGCAGTGCTTGCACTGTTGTGTTTCAGCGTGGAGAGTAAGACAGCCGGAGAAATAACTGGCACTTGAGGTATCCCATTTTAGGCCTCTAGGTTGGCAACGCATCTGCAATACCCCTGGTGTTGCAGATGTTTATGGGCGGTGGTGATCTCTTACCATCAGGAGACCCACTTGCTTGTTTACCATCCAGTCAA
Organism: Choristoneura fumiferana; assembly: GCF_025370935.1. Classification (NCBI taxonomy): domain Eukaryota; kingdom Metazoa; phylum Arthropoda; class Insecta; order Lepidoptera; family Tortricidae; genus Choristoneura; species Choristoneura fumiferana. The sequence goes on along the minus strand of NC_133495.1, from coordinate 1,799,546 downwards.
ATAAAAATAAAAAAAATAATTGGCAATCGGTGGGCCGAATCACTTGAAGAACAGATAACCATTGGAGAGAAAAGTCCTTGAGTGGCAACCACAAACCGAAAGACGAAGCATTGGCAGGCCTTCCACTAGGTGGACTGATGATCTGATAAGTGACAACTGGTAAGTTGTCATTCATTGAGGCCAAGTTCAGTTGTGGATGTCTTCCTGCTGTTGCTGGATGTATACATTACTAGCTGTTAAGCTTAAGACTTTGTCTGCAAAAAATCGATTTAGCGTGCGCCTACAGGAATTATGCAATTTTGCCCTCCTCCTGACTTGACTACATTGCTAGAGTTGCGGGCAACCGGATAATCCAAGTGGCGAGTTTTCCTTCCTTGTGGGGTTCTAAGGGGGAGGCCTCTATTCAACAGTGAACATCTTCTGGCTGATGATGACTATACTCTCCTCATACACATCATACAATTTGAAGTAAAGTTTAAATGATGTTGGCTGTAGTCAATGAGGTATGGCTGAAATATTTTAAACTCAGCCATGCCATTACCATTTAGCAGCGTTCAGGGGCATATGCATCCTGTGTGCGTCCTAGTGTCAGAGAGTTCCAGGTGTCAATCTGTCCATTCCATTGTCAAAAAGTTGGACTCTCTGACCCTTGGACATACATAAATAAATATAAATATCATGGAACACTTTACTCCAATTAATTGACTTAGTCCCAAAGTAAGGGCAAGGGATAAACTATGAATTTAAACTGATTTTTATACTAGATTGTTATATATTTTGTTTTTTTTTAGATTATCTGCTGAAACCTTTGAATTCCTGTATCAATTGATTGGACCAAAATTACGCAGAGTATGCTATGGTATGCCTATGGTTGAGGCGCACTTGCAATTAATGGTTGCCATCCATAAATTGACTTCATTGAAAACTTACAGGTACAGTACTTATATGTGACTAGCTGCTGCCCGCAGTTCCATCTGCGAAGTATTTATTTTGATTCTATGGGAACTATGCTATTTTCTGGAATAAAAAATATCCTAAGTCCTCAAGGCTTTAAACTAGTACCAACCAACAATATCGGTAACAGACTGCGTTTTCGCGACAGATGTGCCAAGATGTGTTGCAAGGAACACATAAGTAAATGAAGCGTTTCTATTGGTTTACGAAAAACACGTTTTTCATGAACCAATAGAAACGCTTCATTTACTTATCCAAGCACAGCACAGCTCTAGTTCAAACATCTGAGAGAAGCGAGGATAGGTAAACAAAGCGTTTCTACTGGTTGATGAAAAACACATTTATGGTGGAAGGAAATGCAGCCTTAGAGGGGTAATTATAATATTTGGGTTTATGAAACCAAGGCTTTTCTGGTACAAAAAATGCCACTTGCCAGTATTTCAAAACGTGTTTGAAGCCCTGTATTAAACTCTTATAACCACACATACACTCGCAAACTTTCGCATTTATAATATTAGTAAGAAAAGTAGGATAAGTGATTGAACAGAATTCTTTTCCATTTCAGGAATGCTAGTGACATGTTTAATTTGAAGAAATCTACTGGTTACGGCTGCACTAACAGAGTAATTAGTGCACTGCACGACCTCGCCCCAGTCTTCATAAAATGGCCGTCACAAGCTGGAGTTAGGAAGATATCTAGAAGTTTCCAAGAAGTAAGCGGCTTTCCAGGAATTATTGGTGATCTGGGCCAGTATAGATTCAATGAACTGTATGTAACAGAAAAAGATGACAACAATGGCATACTATTTCAGGTAAGACTTATTGAAGTGTTTAGATGGTGCACAGTTATTTCCGACAGTTTGTTTGTTCTTTTGGTTCTTTGTCATGGCATTCTAAAACCTAATAATAATTAAAAATACTGAGTACTTATGTTGAACCAGTTGACAAAACACTGTGTTACATACATTACATAGCAAAACAGTTGTACAAAAACATTATAAAAAGTAAGGTAATAAATAACTAATAATAAATTACATAATGTTGAGCCTGTGTTTGTCTTTACTTACAAATACTTAATTTTTCTGTTACAGGCTATATGTGACCATACAAGAAAATTCACCCACTGTCACATCGCATCATCTAACTCTGAAATGAATGAATGGCTCAACAACTACTTAGGAGATGCCACTTTGTTCCCAGCCAACACCCACTTGATCTCTACTAGTCCATATCCACTTCATGAAAATCTAATGGTGCCTTACAAAGAAGAATCCGACATGCAAAAGAATTTTAATAAAAAGTTGGTAGCGGCTTCAGTTATTGGCGAATGTCTTGGTAATTTACTTGGTCGTTTTGAATCGCTACATCGAGGTTTATCCCTGAATAAAACTAACAGGACTCATCTTGTGGCTTGTTGCGTTCTGCATAACATTTGTGAATTAAAGTGTGACAAGTACAAAGGTGAAAGAATCAAAATAGAAAAAATGAGTCGCAGTTCTTTTCCATGCTCTCTAAGAGCAAAAATGAAAAGAGATGCTATAGCTGCTAAGCTATCAAACAGTTGAAGATATTGCAGCAATTAAAAGGAACAAAATATAAATAAAGGGTCTCTATTATATGAATAGTCCTTCAATGAGTAAACGAAGAAAACTTAGTGGTTGCTTGCTTGCTAGAATGACTAGTTTAAAGGCTTCATCTCAGAAAATCAACGACTTTGTGAGGAACGCGATGGAGCGAAATCGGTAGAGGGAGCGCATTTGTGCTCTAATGACCATCATCAACCATGACTATCAGTCTAGCACCAAGAGAGTGCTGAGCTGAACTATAATCTCTGAATTAAAAGGCATGAAAACAAGTTGATACAGAAAAAGTGAGACATGGTTCTGTCCCATGTTCTCCGAAAGAAAATGTTAAAGGAGATGCTAGTCCAGTTAAACTCCCTAATATTGAAGATTTCATAGCAAATAAATGGAACTTAACAGTGATGAATGAAATCGTTTTTTTTTACTGGTTTTTGAGTCTTTACTATTTGAAGTATTCCTAAATCAGCAAACGAAGAAGACTCGCATGTTGTCGCTTGCTGCATTTCAAAAGGAGACAGGTTGAGATAGAAAAAGTGAGATTATTCTATCCCATATTCTCTTAATAGCACAAATACAAAGAGATTGTCATGTTTTATTTATGTTGGGTTGTGGTGTGTTCACCAATAAAATGGTAGGTAAAACTAATAAACAATAATAAAATTTCGGACGCCAGGCTATTTACAAGAAAATAAAACAGCCAAAACTCAGCAGATAGAGGAAATTTGGACTTTTCTTAACCCAAGCCGGGGACTCAGATGTTGCAATAAAAACTTAGTCTCACCTGATAGAGGCTCCCAGTTCTCGTCTGATTTCGTCGTACTTGGTTAATGGACTCTTAAGCCAAAAGTTATGAGCCGAAATTGCTTCCTTCACTTCATCATCGTCACAATTTTTTTTTCCTCGTAGTTCTTTTTTTAAATTTGGGAACAAATAATAATCGCTGGGGGCCAGGTCCGGGCTGTAGGGTGGGTGAACCAGCGATTTGAAGCCGCATCTGTTAAGAGCAGCAGTCGCAATATGGCTCTTGTGAACCGGTGCATTATCGTGCAACAGCAACACACCCTTTGACAAAGCCTTTTTTCTTTAATGGCTTCGCGTAGTCTTTCTAATAGCATCGCATAATATGTCCCAGTTATCGTAACACCCTTGTCTTTGTAGTCAATCATGAGAATCCCTTTTGTATCCCAAAAAATCGTAGCCATCACCTTTCCAGCCGATTCTGATACCTTGAACTTCTTCGGAGGGGGTGCAACCTTCTTATGCCACTGCATAGACTCTTGTTTTGACTCAGGTTCAAAATGATGAACCCAAGTTTCATCTCCAGTCACAATTCGTTCCAATATGTGGGTAGGATTGTCACCGCACAGATTAAAAAATTGCTTCGATGCTTCAACTCGTTGTTCCATCTGCTGCGGTTTGAGCATTCTCGGTACCCACCTAGCACTCACTTTCGTCATGCCAAGATGATCATGTAGGATCCTTAAAATTGTTGTATCTGATACACCAACTAATGCAGCTTCTAATACGAGTTTTTCTACTTTTTGTACAATATCCGACGATGTGGCGTCAATCGGCCGTCCTGGGCGAGGGTCGTCTTCAATTGACTCTCTACCACGTTTGAAGAGTCCAGACCACTTGTAAATCATGGTTTTAGCAGGACACTGGTCCCCGTAGACTGCTTTCATTTCATCCATTATAATTTGCGGAGGTTTTCCTTGCTTCGACAGAAATTTTATCACAGCACGATATTCAATTTGCTCCATAGTGGCACGTTTAATCGGAATAATTTGTTTGAAGGGCTATCTTTAAAAACAAATAACGGTTTTGAATTGACATTTACACATTTTTTTTCTAAAGAGTTTTTGTGCCAGATAAGCAAAGAGGTTTAGTACTATTTTACTTTTTTCTACTTCATTTCGCGGACTTTTGGACCTCGCCTCGTAGGAGTCGCTTAGTACGGGCAGAAATTTTTTGGTAGGCAACAAAAATCATCGGAAAGACCAGACTCATTGAACTTACGTTCGGCGTTGTCTTGCTTTGATCGCCGCCGTGCATTCTGTATCCCACCAGGGAGGTGAAGGGATTTTGCTACTGCGTATTTTTTTTTAGGGACGTACTTATCTGCTGCCTCTCATAAAAAAGATTGGAAGTAGTGGTATAGTTCTAAGGGATTTTATAGGTTGGGATCTAGCTCTTTTGATTTATTTTCAATATAATAATAGTAGCTTGGCCAGTCCGCTTTATCCAACCTATACTGAAGGAGGGGTTGGGGGACGGGTGAGGGAATAACAGAGGATGGCTGGGAAATAATTAAAGTGTAGTGATCACTTCCGAATGACTGACTCAGTAGGTGTCATTGCGCCAATTAGCGACCAGTTAGCTAGGTTGCCCACTTCAGATGAGTAAAAGAAAATGTTATCTACACACAATATAATATGTGTTATTAGAAATAGGTCCCAAATACGAGGGTCAAACTGAAAGTTCTTAGAAAATCAAAAACTGAGCAAACTAGCAAGTTATTAGTTATATTATATCTTTTCAAAATAGTATCTATTCACATCAATACACCGCTTGCATCCGATGGAACGACTGAGAAAAGCACATAGCACACTCGTCCTTAGGGGTCTCTTCGACGGCCTTTTGAAACGCACCCACTGCTTCCTCGGTGTTCACAAAAAGTTTTCCTCAAAGTTTTTCTTTTATTTTCGGGAATAAATAAAAATCGCAAGGTGCGAGGTCGGGGTTATACGGTGGGTGACCCAGTAATTCCACGTCTGACGTCACTAAATAGTCGATCGTTCGCCTGGCGGTGTGCGACGAGGCGTTGTCGTGGTGAAGAAGGATCCTACTTCGAGGTCGTTTCTCCCGAACTTTTTCCAATACAAGTGGAAAACATTATTGTTAGTGTACCACTCTGCAGTAACTGTTTTTTGATCCTCTAAAACAATTGTCGCATAGTGACTTGTCCTTCCGAAGAACGAGGCCACCATCTTTTTTCCCACGCTTCGACCTCTCTTGACTTTAGTTGGCAACTCCTCGAAAGGAAACACCCATTGGCAGACTGTCTCTTCGTTTCTGGATCATAACAGTAAACCCAGCTTTCGTCACCCCTAAGTATGTCGAAAACAGCATTTGAGTCACCTCCGTTAAATCTTTGAATCATTTCACGGCACCAATCAACCCGACGGAGTTTTTGGGCCTCGGTCAAATTATGAGGTATCCACCTCGCACAAAGCTTCCTGACCGCTAAATGTTCATGGAGGATTTTATGCACTTGACTCATACCGATGCCTAAGCTAGTCCAAATCTGCTGATACCTCACTCTTTTGTCAGTCTCTATCATACGCCGCACAACACTGATGTTATTTTCAGTCGTCGCCGTAGAAGGCCGTCCCTCACGCAGATCATCGGTGAGATTAGTGCGACCACGTTTAAACTCATTAAACCAGTTGTAAATGGTCGCACGAGATGGGACTTCATCATGAAAGGCCAATCGAAGTCTATCATAGCTTTCTTGTTGACTTAAATTACATCGAAAGTCATCAAAAATCATTGCACGAAAATTTTCTCGCGTTAAATTCATGTTGACGTGACACAGACAATTTTCAATTTAACGCCAAATCGAAAAACAAGTGACAAATGATTAATAGCAGTAATTGCAGCTAATTCATAGTAAATTTTTATTTCATCAGGCTGAAAACTCGGTACGTGTTCTTTAATTAGCTTAAACATACGTTCGTATGTATCTTGCCGCTTGTTGGGTAGCAAAGCATATACAGGGAACTACCCTCGTGTAGCTGTCGTCAGAACCTATGTCGCCATGTAACGTATACAATTGAAGAAATGGCTTTGGCACCATTTTAAAAGTGCTATCCACAAAAAAGGTTTTTAACCCTGTTATCCACTCCTTGCATTCACTTCTACAACAAATTATTGTCATAGTCGTGAACGCACACGAAATTTGCAGATATATTAACAGGTATGTCAACATCTTCAAATGTCTCGAACTTTATGTACTCGCTGATTTCTGGCGTGCTTTGTATAAAGCATCTCTTACAGAATGAAAAGGTAGAAGTTTATCGATGTATTCCTCACGCATGAATTTTCTCATTTGTTGTTTATATAGCGTAGGAATGCTATAATCAGCGGTAACTTTTTTTTTTAAGGCGATGATTTCTTTCTCACAATATCTATGGATTCGTAATCAGGCTCACAGGAATGTTGACCGTTGCACGTTCGTTTTTGTTTTCTTTTGGTACTTTTTCCCTTTCCTTTCCCTTTCTTGCTTGTAACTGTTTCCACTTTCTTTTTCTTAATTGCTTGTTTTTCGGCTATCGCATTCTTTTCTGGGGTGTCGGTAAGAACGGCACTCTTTCTGGTTCATCGTTTACGCCCTGTTAACACTTAGAGGTGGAGCTTTGGCTAGTGGTCAAATACTTTCTGGTAAGAAAGGGACATCTTTAGATGTTCCTGGTTGTGGTTCGTCATCGTGAGCTGCAAAGGATGGGTCTGGTTCCTTGAATTTTGGTTGATTGAATTTTAAAGCGCATTCATAAGCAAGCTTTTTCACCTGTTCAGGTAAAAGACCGAAGTAAATTGTGGAGCATCTTAATAAATACGAAGCTAAGACCGCCTCTTCTTCAGCATTGAACACCAACTTACGGATATATCCAACCGTAGGAGTTTGTCCGAGCTCAAGTTTCTTGACATATCTTTGTAATATAGCATAACATATTTCCAGTTCACGAGCTACAGTTTTTAATTTTCGACCGTCATTTATAACAGCTTCAGCTGCTTTTTGGAGTAATTCTTGAGAAGTGGTACCCTATTTGTCTTCCTTTTGTAAACTCATCCTTAAAATAATACAAATAATAATTAATGTGGGTTTAGTTGTGCCATCTTATTTTATTTGGGATTTCGCCCTGGGGTCCGTCACGAAGATACCCCAAAACCCAGGGCCGCTCCGGCTAGCGCGGCATGAAGTAGGGTCGTGCGATCGGCTGGCTTGAGGGCGCGGTCGAAAGTACCTTGGGCGCCGTAGAAAGAAGAGCGGCCGCACCGCAAACAGGACTGGTTAAATTAAACAAAGTATTCTCGTCTCATGGTCGTGTATTCACCCGTTGAAAAATTAAGTTGTAGTTATTATATTATACTCAAGACCTAAATGAGGTCTAATCAGGTGTTCAAAACTAGAGTAGCAAGACAAATACTCATAACTGGATCCAATAGGGTTATACACATTTCTTAACAATAACAGACTTATAAAGCTTATTTTACTTGTTTATAATTAGAGTAGTAAATTAATTACCTATATCTGGATAACCAATCGGGTTATAGCTCTAGCTTCTGTGGCTACTCTGGTGCTGCGGGAAGAGCAGCCCTTCCGCCCTTGCGTGACAAAGTCACAGCGGGCGAGGGCTGCTCTCCCTCCGCGCCACCGGTGTTTAAAAATTTAAAAAAAAGTCATAACTCCGAAAATACGAAAATTCGCGGAACATACATGGGGGTGATTCAGATAGCCCTCTAGGTCCTCTATCTCCCGGCTTTAGTATATCACTACTTCTTGGGACACCCTGTATATACACTCTACTAGGGGTAGGGCAGACAAGACCACGTGGAAAGTGGGGCGCTCTGATTCGGTTTTGGGTAATTTTCGGATATTCATAATTATAATGACAATAAAACACAAAGAATTTTAATAAAAGCTGTTTATTCAATTTTATAAATAATATATGCTTTATTTCCATATACAAGACATACAATAATACTGTAATAACTACTGGAGAGTTGTTATTATTGTTAGCAGTGTTAATAGTGTTAGTTTTAGTATTAGTAGTATGCAATAAACTTTTATTTGAGCCCGGAGCAATGAGACATCAGGGTCACGTTCGGTTTGGCTTGAGGGCGGATCACGAAGGTTACAGAGTCTTGGGCGCCGTAGAAGACGTGACCGCCGCAAACAGGATGGCGAAAATGAAAAGACACGACACTTGTTCTCACGAGTAGTTTATTTTCAGTTCACCCTGTCCAGTTTTCGTAAACCACGGTTGGTTACATTAATGTCCGTGATTGGTTACAGCAACATATAATCACGATACACTGAATATAGACCCAGGTAGCCAGTAAGGAGTCTATCTAAGGATAAGAGATCCTAACGGAGGCGTAGGCCACTTGGTTACATTAACATCAGCGTAAGGTTACAGTCTTATCAGAATTAAAATAAGATTAATTTCATCCCGGACAGAGGTTGAGAATCTATTAGGACAGTCGTCCTGACCTAATATTGCATCAAGCTTACAGTTCTATTGAGGGCTTCTCCTCGTTAAAACGGCAAAACCAAAAGAGGTCCTTAACCACCGCGAGGCAAAGTGGATTGGTGTTTTGAGGTTAAGAAAAGGTAACATCACGTGACTCCATGGCCGGGAAACCACAGCCATACGACGGTGCACTGGAGAAGCTCGCGACCGCAGATCCGCTCACGCTGGGACCAGGTTCATGACCGACCCGCTCCGGGTCATAACAGAGAGAGTAGAAACACGTCGCCTCACAGCGAGCAAGGGAGACGGCCCGCCGGGCCGGCGAAGTTACAGCCGTGTCCTTGAAATCACCGCCGCATCCTTGAAATTACCACCGTATTCTTGAAATCACCGCCATATCCTTGAAATCACTGCCGTATCCTTGAAATCACCGCCATATCCTTGAAATCACCACCGTATCCTTGAAATCACCACCGTATCCTTGAAGCCCTGAAATGATCGAAGTGACCGTTCAGGCAAAACACACAAACTAAACACAGCGAGTCGGATCAATATGCTTTATAGGTACTGGGGTGGAGACTTACCAGTTGGGCATTGCAAAGTTATGTGGAATAGGCCGAGTGGCCTTTATCCTCAGAACCGCACAGGGTTAGAGTTGAACGCCTAAAATGAATAATAACTTTCAGTACACGTTTTGCATTACGCTTCCTGGACCGTGCGTGTACACAAAGCTTACCATTGGCGTCACGACAAGGAAGGGCAGAAATAGCCTTTATGCTCGGGTCTGCTGAGCTTTAGCCCGTATACTCGGCTACAGAGTGTTGGATTCGAACACCTGAAATAAATAATATCACTCAGTACATGGTTTACATCACGCCTTTAGAAACGTGGGCGTACACGGAAAACCATGTGCATTACGCAAGGAAGCGAAGAGATGGTCTTTAATTATATTCGGAACCGCGGAGCGTTGCCGAGTTTGTTTTTAACACAAGGAAGTAGGAGAAAGCATCTGAAACAAACATTCTTTCAGACTCCAAACACAAAAAACATCGAATACTCACTCTTGCCCGTAACGCAGATCAGCTTCCGAGCATTGCCGCACACTCTCTCAGATAGAAATAAAAGAACACACCTCAGAGACCACCTTTCTTCGTCTTCTAATTAGAAACTTTCATTTACATCGCCATTCGTGTTCCGACAAAGCTAATGACCTCTCACTACCACGGAAGCGCTAGTGCAGAGAACTGCATTCCAATGCAGCCAAAAGACGCTCATCTGTCTTAGAAAAACCGGAAAACGCCCGTTCGCCGTGTAGACGCCGCTTACCCTGAAACGTCAATATCAAAAGAAGTTGAAACGTCAAACTGACAGTATTATGTGAGGTTATTATGCGCCAAATGGATTGCATGTTATTGTAGGAAGTTTAATTGAAACTAGATAGATTTTTTAGAATCGAAGTGTGAGTCCCGGTCAGGCGAGTGAGTGTACGCAGTCGCGTCGCTACGATGAAAATCACGCCATGAACTCGTCTAGCAAGTGCGTTATGGGCTCCGTGCAGTTCCTGGCATTTACGCTGAAAGAATAAAGAGAACGCCGCCCTACTTTATGCCAGAACGCCGGTCCACGTTGCTACAACGAGTTCCCACAATGCACTCCCGGCAGCGTGAGCGTAAGTACCTCCGATACACTCCGTTGGCATCTCACTACTATCGACCTCAGACTTCAATAACAATTAGCTAAACTCCATGCTCGTACTCCAATTGAACCTCAGGGCAAACAGAATAAGGGCATAAACGGCCAACTAGAATTTTGGGCGTTACAAACATATTTTATTGCATTTAATAATTCTTCATATGCATCTAAATGATTAACCATGATTCTTCGCCTCCAGCTATATTCACATAGCCAGTCGGTAAAATTGTGTTTGTTTTGATTTTGTCTAAATTGCTTTTTTAATCCTCTCCACTGGCTCTCGATTCGTTGTGTGTGTGTCCCGTCTGGTGCCACAAATTTGTTAGTTGGGTCACTATGATTTACCCTTTTATGTATATATCCATGCTCAGGAAGGCTCAGATATGCTCTCCAATAATCCGTGTGAATGATGGAACCTTCCTGAACATGTTTTTTTTAAGTGGCACCAATATGTCCGCAGACCTTTCATAATCGGGACACACCTCAAGCCGCAGATCATCACTGCCATCTTCGATCATTCCTATGACCCAATGTCCTTCGATATGTCTTCCACGATTGTACTTCCTTTTCCCAAATTTTGATTCGTCGATTTGAACTACTTTATTAGGGCCCCCTATTATTCCTTGGGTCCTTTGATTTTCTAATTGATAAATAGCTATGGTCTCGGAGGCTCATTCCATTTTATAAACATATTTTATTACATTTAATAATGCTTCATATGCATCTAAATGATTAACCATGATTCTTCGCCTCCAGCTATATTCACATAGCAAGTCGGTAAAATTGTGTTTGTTTTGATTTTGTCTAAATTGCTTTTTTAATCCTCTCCACTGGCTCTCGATTCGTTGTGTCTGTGTCCCGTCTGGTGCCACAAATTTGTTGGGTCACTATGAAATTACGTAGTAGTTTTCTCCATAGAAGCACAATACAGTAGTATTGATACATACTACTGGAGAGATGCTTCTTAAGACGTCTATCGTACGTCACCGCAGATCGGTACGATGCCTGAACAAGCTCTACAAAACTGGAGTAATCCAGCTTGAACCTACGCTCTTGCGCGCACTGGACGAGTCCAGCGATTCCATCAACGACGATGGAGTCAAGTATCATAGGGTCATTGCGTTCGACGGAAGGAACCGTCGATAGATGCTTAGGCGTGAGGTCTGGTTTCCTAACTGGTGTAGGTGGAGCAGACTTAGGCGCGGGTTCGGCGGAGGCCGGAGCCACAGGTGTGGTTAGTTCGATAGGGGCTGGTGAGCTCGCAGGCTTTCCACGTCCTCTACCTCGGTATCCTCCTCTACCGCGTCCTCGATTGTTAGTGGGTGGTAAAGCATTCATGATGCAAGTGATCGCGAACCCTTTTATGTATATATCCATGCTTAGGAAGGCTCAGATATGCTCTCCAATAATCCGTGTGAATGATGGAACCTTCCTGAACATGTTTTTTTATAAGTGGCACCAATATGTCCGCAGACCTTTCATTATCGGGACACAGCTCAAGCCGCAGATCATCACTGCCATCTTCGATCATTCCTATGACCCAATATCCTTCGATGTCTTCCACGATTGTACTTCCTTTTCCCAAATTTTGATTCGACGATTTGAACTACTTTATTAGGGCCCCCTATCTTTCCTTGGGCCCTTTGATTTTCTAATTGATAAATAGCTATGGTCTCCCGGCAATAGCTAAACCAGTCGGCCACAGTTCTGGGTGAAACTACCGAACCATCTTCAAACGCTAGCTCCTTTCTCGTTTGGTGATATGTCAGTCCCTCACTAAATGCGTACATAATTTGGAATATTAGAGTGAGGGACAAGCGAATTATGGAGGGGGCAGCAGCGGAGGAGATGAATTATAATTGCGGATTTAATAATAATAAAATTTAATGATTATAAAAGAATACAAGTTTTACTTAAACTATCACGAATGGTTTCGTGTTGTCCTATAAGACCCGATGTTAGGTGTCGAAAGGTCGCGAGTCACTGTGCACACTAGTTTTGTAATTAGTTCGAAACCGATTGCCTAATTCACTGTGCCGGCGACGTAGCGTGGTGACGTAGCGTCTTGACGTTGCACCGTGACGTTGCGCAGTGACGGTGAGTTGTCGTACGAGGTGCTGACGCGATGACGTAGCGCTGTGTAGGTCACGTGCCTAACAAGAGCGTGCGTTCTCGAACCAGGTTCCAACTGCACGGGAGACTGGTTTGGTCCGGCAGTTGCTTTTTCGGCATCTGAATTTTCCAACTTGTCCAGCTTCTTTAGTCAATGTCATTGCCTTGCGGTGGTAGGTGCACATTTTCTCAGTTGGAAGGAGACCTCTCTCCTCCGCAAACTGGATTGAGCTACTTTCGTCGAGATACTTTTGATTTTTTTGCATGCATTTAGGCTTTTTTCTTATATTTGAAGTTGATGGCACAGGATTGTCAAAGCTTATATTTTCCTTTTGAGATTTTGTATTGCACAGGTTAAAGTTTTTATTGATTATCTGCATATTTTTTTCAAAATCTTTTAAACCTACAAATGGAGTATTTTCAGGCTGGTATCTAATGTCCGAAAGAATGGTTACTTTTGCTTTCTTATTTCTTTTGTGTTGTTTAGATATGTCAGCATCTTCATTTATTTTTCTTTTTAAATGAGACGCTTTAATTTTTTTATCATTTTCATTAGTTTTAGTCACTTTTACCAGTCTATGTCTCCTTACATCAAAGCATTGACAGTAACCTCTTGAATCTCCACAAAAGCAACTTAGAGATCTGAATCGTATTTCATAATTGGATTCACTGTTACTTATTTGGTGCAAGTTCATTGTCTGAGGAACAGGCGTCAGAACTTCTTCAATTGAGTATTCGGCAATGTCATCCTCATTGATATAAAAAGTCATAACAGTTGTGTCCGAGTTTTTAAGACATGTATAGGCCGTGTATGCGTCTGGTATGTCAATTCCGTGTTTGACGTTATCGTCTAGTCTGCGTTTGAGTCCCCCTCTAACTCCATCTGCCGCTCCCTTTCCATGAGCAGATTCACTAAAGTTCCATGTTGAAAGGGGGAATCACATTTCCGTTGTACACTTGGTAAACAAAAAAAAAATTCTTTTTTTGTTTATACTGTGTTGCTGGTCCATCGGAGAAAAAATGGACCGCATTAACCAGCGGGTATTCCTTTGAACATATTTTAGTATGGGATTTAAATGTGCCCAAATGGCTTCGGGACCATGTTCATTAGATGTCGATATTGATGCGAATGACTGTGGTTTTTTTTCTTTGGCATACAAAACACCTGTATGAATAGTCACTTGTGACTTTGATGCTCCGAAGTGCATGGATTGCACTTCAGTAGCAAGTTTGCAAACATAATTTTCACTGAAGTCGATGTGAATTGCCACTTCAGTGGCCTTTAAGTTTTTTATACAGGATAAGTAATGTGCGCACTGATGTTTTATATTAAATATGTGTTTTTTAATATCTTTAAGTTCCTGATTAAATGATTCAGTTAGTGTTTGTAATTTATCTTGAATTTCTTTTTTCACCATTTTTTTAGTAGTCATAGTTTTGCCATCATTTTTGTTAATATATTCATGTGTCTGCTTAAAATTCGTTCCATTTAACAATTTCATTCATGTCCCGATCGTCTTCATCGAACTTCATAAATTTATTGACACATGTAGGACATTCACCATAGGCGCATGCTTTAGATTCCAAATCACATACGACGTTTAATAAGATTTCATTTGAATTCTTAGTCTTCAACATTCCTAAGGAATTTAACGTCGCAACCTTTATAGAAAAGTTTTCGTGCTTTATGCACCCGCATGTCTCTCTGCTAGAAAGTTTCGGTTGTAGCACATGAAATGGTCTGTACTTTTTAAATGCTGTCGATTTCGCTCTACCTCCTTCTGTTCTGTACTTTTTATAAAGCTCCTTTATTGTATTTAGCAAGTACCGCCTTTTGTCTTTTAATTTTGCCTTTAGTCTTGAATTCTTTTTTCCCAGCCGTAGCCCGACTCACATCGTCTCTGTTATAGAATTTAACTTTCTCACTTATTATAATTCTGTTCTTTCTAATTCATTTTTGGAAACGTTATCAATTTTTCATACAAAGGCAGCTGTTGGACAAAAAGTTTTTATATGAGAGTAAAATCAGTACTTATAGAAAAATCATATTTAAAAAATAAATGTTTAGTACAATGTATTTCGTGGAGATTTAATCTAAACAAAAGAAGTTCGCCATTAAGAACAATGTACAATAACTCAAATTTACCAAAAAACTTTCAAAATTTTAAACAAATAAAAGTGGGACAAACGAAAAATTATATTTGTAAAATTTTTTGCGACCATACCCAGCTACTAAAAAGGATTTCAAACCTGGAAGTAGTAGGCGTGCTTTTTATTTAATTTCAGCTCATTATCTGCTACAATTAATGAGAAATAACTCTTTTCCTTTGCTGCTGTTATCATATCCATATTATTGCGAGCCAGTGAGAGAAAACATTTTATCTCGATAATTGCATTTTCTGCTTCAATAACACGTACAGAAATTCGCAGTTAACAAGTAAAATAAATAAAAATAATATACAGAATGTTAGGTTACCTCTCTTGTCTGTAGTCCACGAAACCAGTTATAATGTCAGAGTCTATATAGAGCCTGCGCTGTTTGTGTGTTGGGAATGTTCCTAATTCCCGGTTATAATTTGGCAAAATGCTGTTAGCTTAATAGTTTGGAAGCCTTTGGGCATGGCTTATAAATTGACAAAGCCAGTATTTTTCATCCAATGTGAATCTTTGGCCTTTTTTTTTTGATATTGACTACTTAAATTCCATTTTGAAAAAAAAAACTATCGGCCAGTGACATCTTTTTACTCAGAATTTCAAATACAGTACTCGTAAGTAGTCTTTATGAATTTAGAACTTAAATGTAATTTTATTCTAAATTTATTTTTGGAATTTTCTTACAGCAAACTTTGAGACTACGTCGGCGAAACGTTGGTACATTTGTGGTTCTAACAACTCCAATAGCACAGATTTTTATTGCCATCGTTGCAGCCTTAAAACTTATGTCCGTCAAAGTCAAAATAATATTCAATTTGCACTTATGAATGTCAATAAAAAATCTACCACCGGTTAAAGTTACTTCTGTTTTTCCAATTAAGAATAATAAAATAAAATATTACACGTTTGTCGCGTAAGCCTCCAGCTGCACACTCTTCGCCGACTTGGGAAGTGTGGTAGGCGTGTTCGACTGGAATCCGGTGAACTGTGATTTAACGACGCGAGTCGGTATTAACTCCACTTTTGATCTCATCGCCGGCTCTACGGGTTCCAACACTTCGTACTCTGAAAATGCGCTCCTACTTCCTTGTCTTTCGGGCTGTTGGGGGGCCTCTTCAATTGAATCGGCTATCCTGGATGCCTCTGCGACCGGGTTAGGTGTAGACCGGTACGCGTGTCTTGGTGGTAACCTCTCATATATGTGCCCCGTAGACCCTAAGTAGTATGTCCCATTCAGCAGTCTCTCGCGAGTCTTTGCTGTGACTGTTATAGGTAGTCTGAGTATCTGGTCCAATGCACCGTCGGACAATATAAAAACTGCTGGAGCGCGTGCCTGGACAGCCACCTCTACAGCACCGCCCGCTTCCCACATAGAGAAGTTTGTTATCGTGGAATGGGTCTGAAAGTTCCAGGATGTGTATCTCCGTGGGTACTCTGTGTCCATACACGCCACATGGTCTCCCGCTTGGGGTAGCTCAGTCAAAGGTTCTAGAGTTGTTCCCACGTATGGTAGGGAAGCAACGAAGTTGTTTAGAGCGAGTGATTCACTCTTTGCGTCTAAAGTACGCACGTCGTGCACAGACCGTGTCTGTGCGTATAGTCCTGCCTCCATACTAGCAGTTTTCGATCACGGATTTGCAGATCTTGGTCAGGATGTGGTCGTATGAAGCGGCCTTTGAGGCAAAATAAATGTCGATAGCAGACAAGACCATCACTAAGATGATTAAGAGTATAACGATCGTATGTAGCAGACTACTACGTTTACAGTCTCTACATCCCGTCAAGGGTTGCGCCTCAACCGAGTCGTTGTCCATGTTGCGTCACACTTATCCTGAGTCTGTGTTCGTTTTCACTTTTCTTCTTTCCGGTGATGTGCTAGTTTATTGTCGCTAGCTTGAGTGGGTCGGTACAGTTAGGGGTATATCTCCGTAGATATGTGTCCTCTCTGTGGTCGGCCGACCGGTTTGGGAAAACCTTTGTTGAGAAGAATCCGGCAAGAAACTCAACGCGGTATATATTTCTTTCAACAGATTTACAATGTTGTTTAATGATCACAAGTATTTTTAGCATTTTGTTTATCGGTGACTACGAACAAGTTGGTCCATTTTAAAAGTTTTCTTTGGAGGCTTATTTAATTCGATCAAACTGAAAGCTCGACATTTCTCAGTTGCAGTATGGTTCAGCCATGTTTCGTCTAAAAATGACGACGGGCTTATTACCTTGCTTTGGTTACGTTTGATATAATGGAAACCTATTTGTTTTAAATCCTCAACGAAGTTAAACTTCCGTTGAATAATTCAGAATAATTTAAAGAGATTTTTAATTTTTTCACTGTAGGGTATTCTGTCCTCCTATAATAACATAGGTAGGGATTGCATTAAAAAGAGATTTGAGTTTTATAACTTTAAGGGGCTGTTTCACCATCCATTGATTAATGTTAACTGACGGTTAAATGTGATGCCATCTTTATTTGTATTGTTCGAATAATTTAACCGTCAGTGAACACTAATCAATGGATGGTAAAACAGCCCCTAATTCTCCCTTGTCGCCCTAGTCTACACCCTCGCCTCCGCCGACGCCACGGCCACACTCCACCGCGCGCACATAGAGCGCAGCTTAGCCTCGTCAGCTCGCTCTCCGAGGCTACTCAACTTCGATTAGGAGCAGCGTCCTATTGAGACGTAGCTACGCGCTACGCAGCGACTGTGTAGGGTGCGTGAAGATTGGGGTTGGCGGCATAGATTGTGGGGGCCCGGTGGCGGACAACAAAATATAAAAAAATATTCTGTATTGCACACATTGACGTACAATAAAACAACTAGACTCCCAGTCGCTCAACAAGTTCCTCAAAAAACGTCCGAGCGGCGTTGTGTATTTGTATACATCACATCAATTCATACAGATAATATTAACACATACGTTCAAATTAACACGTTATTTCGTGGCAGTAATGTTAAATGTCAATTGTATACGATCGTTGGAAGGTAGTGACACGACTAAGACTTAAGACTGCAGACCACTCGGTCCTGGGAAAGAAATAAACAAATTGTTAAGTTGTTAATAATGTAATAAAACTAAAAAAACTATTATACAATAAAAAAAAATATCAAACAATCTAAACAATAAAAAAAAACTATAATAAAATAAATTAAAAACTACTCCATACCCGTCCACATCGTACTTGGCCCAAACGTACGTACCCATTACCCCAGCGGCGGGGGGTTTATGTCATAGAGTAACATATATTGGGAGATAAGAGTTGTCAGTTTACTTCCCTTGTAAGCGCCCCCCAGTGGCTAAAGATGAAACTATTTCGTACTATGTCTATATGCATACCTACATAAATAATATGCGTGCGACAATGCGGTACTGTTGGATGTCCATTTAACTTTTTTATTATTATTCGTTAAATTAAACACACATTCGTCTTTAATGCTTATTTAAATAAAAACACGACTATAACCAAGTTGAATTATTAAATATGATAACATTACAAGGCACGGAAAGAAAGTACAACCTAAACTATGGAATTACAGTCCATTTGCTTTACAGCAAGCAATGATGACAGCAATGTAATTTCTAGTCTCACGAAACGAATTATGGATTCAAGTATAGGAATGTTTTGACTGACTGGGAGATACGATCGTATCGCGTTTCGACGTTATAAAACCCTTTTTGAATAAAAAGCCAAATGTCATAGGCTAATACGAGGTAGTCTGCAGCAGTAGCCTGGAATATTTTAAAAGCTGTGTCAACGGCAGCAACAAGAAGACTGTTGTTCATAACGCGTATCTTCCACTATGACCAAACATTTTTCGATACACATGACACACTCACCGATATACACAACAATTGGCTGAAATGTCACCTTCCATGCTCCTAACGTTTCTTTATGATCTGCTAAACGTGCCTCTAGATTCGCACAGGCAGGTACTCACAGAATTAAATTATCTCGTATGACCGCCTTGGATGTCTTTTTCAAGTCTTTTCCCTTCAAAGGCGTAATGTTCATTAGTAGGGGCAGCAACAGAAGGGATACGACCAGTTTATTTTCTGAATCGTCTGAAACAATACAAAATATATATATTGGGAGGGTGCGAAGTACTAGACGGGGGTAAGACGTCTCCAGGTCAACATTAACTTGGTCATTTTTGATGTCAAATATTTCAAACTTTTTTTTTGACGCATGTTTTAGGAGACGCAGCTCCCGTTTATATTATGCTTCTGATGCATGATATTTTCTTATTTTTGATTGTTTTTATTGTCACTATTCACTTTCACTATGCGACGAGCGGAGTTGTAACATTTTAATAATCTGTCACAAAAACATTATTGTCATCAAGTTTGTGCGAAATATTACCAACTTGTCATTTATCCTTGTTATGGCTTTTTTTGTGGCTTTCGCTTTCATCGCGTTTTTATTTTCTTTCTTCACGTTCTCATATTTTTGGGAAAAGGATTTGAGGATAGCAATTGTAGTACCTTATATTATATGATTACAAAACATAATATATTTTTGTAATTACTATGTAACAATGTTAATAATATATTTTCTAATAAGGTAAACATGTCTTTTAATTGTAATTCTAAAAATTGGTGCTTATTATAATTGGCCTTTGGGGTTCGTTTTTATCATTTTTATATTTATTTCACTTAATTTAAATTAAGGATCATTGTCTTGTAGCTTTAATTTTAAGAAAATTTAATGCTTTTGTTATTTTATTTGGTTTCTTTATATTTCTAATTGGTACGGTGGTTTATCGTCCTTTTACTAATATTGGTACAACATTTCTTTATGGAGTTTCCCTAACAATAGCTGTTTCATATCTTGGTTTATCCTTAGCTAATCTTTTATTAACTATTTCAGTTTATACAACATCTCCCTGTTTAAAATTTTGACTGGTCAATGCAGTTGGTTCTAATCTTTGTCTTGTATTTTGTTTTGCTTGTAACATTCTTTCTGTAATGATTTGATGCAGTAGTTTTGTTCTTTTGTAATGATCATTGATCATTTGTTGCATATAGTTATGATTAAAATTTAGATCAAATATACTTCGGTATGTCCAAATACTACTTCGAATGGAGTGAATCCTGTCATTGAATGAATGCTGTTATTGTATGACATTAGTGAATAAGTCATTACTTCTGCTGCATCTGTTATTTTTCTTTCGTATTTAACTAGTCTATACGTTTCTACAATGGTACTGTGGAATCTTTCTATTATTCCCATTGATTGCGGGTTATTAGAAGTTAAGTTTATTTTGTAAAGGTTAAGTAGTTCTTTAATTAAATTATTATTAAATTCTGATCCTGGGTTGCAACTTATTTTGGAAGGTGTTCCGTATGTTGAAAAGTATTTTATTAGAGCTTTAACTACTTATGGAGTTGATCTATTTTGTATTTGTATGGCGTATCCTAATTAACTAAATGCGTCCACTAGAGTTAAATATAGTTTTCCATCTATTTTGAATAAATCTATAAATATCTCCTCAAAAGGTTTGTTTTGAGTTCGCGTTAGTTCGTTTAATGGATTTAGTGGTTTTCGGACATATTTCATTTTCTTACAAATTTCACAATTATTAATGACTGCTGTAATTGTGTTTTTCATGTTTGACCAATGGTACTGTATTTTTATTTTATTGTAAGTTTCGTTTATACCTCTGTGACATGTTTTACCGTCGTGGTATTTGAATACAATGTATTTTTGTTCGTCTTCGTTTGTCAAAATTGACACCCTTTTAGTACATTCAATTAATGGGATTGTATTTGTTTCAAAAAGGTTTGCTGCTGTTTTACAAAAATATTCTTTTATCTGATTTGAATGAAAATATACGAAATATTTCTTATTAGGTTCTATGTGTTTCTTTATGAAATTTTCAATTACTTTTGTATTTAAGGGTAGGAAGACATTCATAATTTTTCCATTTGATTTGTGTAATATTCTAGTTATATTGCGATACCAATAATTTAATAAGTTTTGATTTGATTTTATGTTTACCGCTTCATGTAGAATTGGAGTTATTGTATTTTTGTCTAATTCTTCTATTTCTAAGTAGTCATTTTCATCTTCTACGCTTAAGGTGGTTTCAGATATATCATCGAGAATATCGTCTGTTTGTCTAGATGTCGACGGAATGGTTTCGTAAATTGGTTCATCAGTATCTTGAATCGTTAGTGTGTTTAATTGAATTCTAGATAATGCGTCCGCATTTGTTTTGTTTTCCTTGTTTATAGATAATGTCATAATTGTATTCTTGTAATCTTAGTCGCCAACGTGTTAATTTACTATTTGGTTCTTTAAGGGAGTAAAGCCATGCTAAGGGCCTGTGATCTGTACATATTTGGAATTTCTTACCATAAAGGTAACGTCTGAAGTATTTAACTGCCCATAGAACTGCGAAAAGTTCTTTTTCTATGGTGCTGTATTTTTGTTCGGTGGTATTTAATGTTCTACTAGCATAGGCGATGGGTTTATCGCTACCAATTGTTCCTTGAGATAATACTGCGCCTAAAGCTACATTTGAGGCATTAGTCGTAAGAATGAATGGTTTTTCGAAATCTGGATATTGTAGAATTGGTGCATTAGTCAAAAGAGTTTTACATGTTTCAAATGCGTTTATGAAGTCTTGAGTAATGGTAAATGTTTGTCCTTTTGTCAGTTTCACTGTCATTGGTTTTGTCAGTTTGTAACGGTTTTATTTTCTTATACCTTTACTCACCAACTTTCCCAGCCGGTTTGCTTTGAGACTCGTAGAAAGCTATACCTATTAAGCTATTCCCAGGGGCGCCAATCACAGTCCATATCAAACACTTTATTTTATATATATTGAAATAATTTATTTCGCTAATAGTTTCGCTTAAATTAAAGTTACAGTTATGCTCGTAGTACAAAAAATACAGATGTCGCAGCTAGGGAGATATGAGCATCATTAAAATAATAATTAATGCTATATTGTTAATACAATAAAAGGCTTACTGACCTTTCCGGATTAAGTCTTAGCTCTAGGTCTCACATATATATATAGTTTGGCTTCCTGCTTCGTCTTCAGCGCGTAGGGGACATATCCAACAGATGTGTGAACGTAACCGCGTATTCTAGACCCAGACAGACTTTCCTACTTCGGGACTAAATTGGTGGCGTTGGAAACACCAGTGACCAGGCTATGGAAGACCGGAACTAAGGGCGAACGATATTAAAGATGACCGGAACTAAGGACCCCTAAAACCAACAGAAAACACTCTATGATTCTAGGATTCCGTAAAAGCACTAAGTGGCAAATAAATTAGAGCCTAAATAAAATAACAAATCTGAATACTCACATTACTGGGCAAACAGCTGATGCGACATCTAATTATAGGGTTGGACCTAAAAGTCCATCGTTATACGATCACTCGCAGCACTTAAGATTTGCCATCTCGAAGGTTTTCGTATGAGACGAGAAAGAGCACTCTAACAGAAATTCAACTTTATTAAGACGATCTGCGACAAACGAAAGAGAGCTCCCGCAGCCGCGCGCTGACTTATATCGGCTCTATGACGTCACGGTTAATACGTGAGAACATACGAGGTCCGCTACCACTGCGCCCCCTGGCCGAAACTAAAGGCAACTCACGATAACCCAAGGCATAAGTCCTCCTATCACTTTTAACTACCTAAACATCATAGCGAAATGATAGCCATAGCCACCACTTTCGCTGCAGGCGTCTTTACCTAGATTCGAGTTTAAAGTCCCTAAGGCTTCCAAATTAATTGTTACAAGTTTTGCAAAATCTGATATTAACTTTCTTTCTTTCTTTTTCTTTTTTCTTTTTTCTTTTGACTCCCCACTGAGCAAGCGAAAGTTGCTATAACATTCCCGAAATTAACATTTGGGAAGCTGTAAGTTACAAACGCAAGATTGCAATGTTATGGCAAGCTGTGAGAAAGCTTGGGGCAAAGCTGTAACGGCCACACTTTTCATGTCATTTGCAACTTGCCCATTTAGCTCAAATGTAAGTTGTTAAAACTTACGAATATAAGTTACCCACAAGTTCCAAATAAAACATTCTGGGTTGCTGAAATCTAGGGTTAAAAAAATTTGTATGAATGTGTATGATATTAACTTGTTAGTAATAAATAACGAACATTGAAAATCTTACCATAATATCCAACTACTTTTACAATTGTATATTTTACCCAGTCATTTTCAGGCTTCATTTGTAAATTTATAGCCTTTCTTTCCAATGTCTTTTTTGGCCATATACAGCTTTTTTCATTCTCATCGATCCATTTTTTAGGAGCGGCCGATATATATTCCTCATTATCGCGTGTAAATATGACCACCGCATAAATAAGCTGAAATATATATAAAACCAAATTTGTAGGAATCAAAATGCGTAGAAATTTAGTAAATTGAAAGTTTATTGAACTTTTAACAATTTAATTACGGGAGACGTGTGTTCGCCGTGCAAGTCTTAGCAAGAAGAGAGTGTTGCCAGCTTATTCATCGCCTTTAAAAGTTGAGGCTGTCACAGTGTTATCAAACTCAAACCTTGCTGCCATTGTTTCTTCTGTCTCTTTCTGTTCAGTCGATGGAGTTTTGGCCCTGAAATTACCTAGATTTGACTTATTTTTCTTTTTAAACACTTTATCTAAGTCTGTATGGTCAAATTCAGGGTTTTTTCTTTGCAGCCTATTAGATTTCTTCCTATTATCCACTGTTAAAGTTTAAATCTTGTTGAAATAGTTAGTTTGTAAATTAATACAGTTCACTACTATAGTTTGGTAAAACCAATGTACTCTTGTTGTAAACCAATGTACTTGATGTAGGAATCAAAATGCGTAGAAATTATGTAAACTGAAAGTTTATTGAATTTTTTAACAATTTAATTACGGGAGACGTGTGTTCGCCGTGCAAGTCTTAGCAAGAAGAGAGTGTTGCCAGCTTAAAATAAATAAAGCTGTCTACACATTATATGTTTGGTTCTAAACATAGTTGGGGCCGGGCAATGTATCCTAGATACAAATAAAGTTGGCTGAGTCAGCTGTTTTCAATGAAATAATATTAAATATTACATTACAGGTAAAGGACACAAATTAGAGATAGCTCTAAGATACACTTTTGGTTCATCATTACATCAGCTACTCTTACATTGCCATCATTGCCAGGGAATGTTTTCACAATACGAGCCATGGGCCTGTTTATATTTTTAACAATGACTAAGAGATTATTGCTGTGTTAAATAATTATTTAATAATGTACAACAGATCAATTTAGAGGTTCGAATGTTAATTCTGCAACTATCTGAATAATTACAGTGTTGAGCTCTTCGTATGTTAAACAAACTCTTTTAAAGTGGTGTTTAAAACTACGAACGCTAATTTCCCAAATTCCCCCGAATGTTGGAGAGTAACTAGGTATCCAATTAAATGTTATGCAATTCTCAGCACAAAAAGATTTTATAGAGTCTCTACAATTTTTGGAGGAATGTAGGTCATACAATTCTTTTAATGTATTACATGCCCCTTTAAAGGTTTTTGCATTATCACAAAATATGTTTGTGGGCATGCCACGCCGAGAAATAAATCGCTTTAGACACGCTAAGAAGGCTTCAGTTGTGAGGTCTGATACGAGCTCTAAATGAATCGCTTTGACAGCAAAGCACACGAAGAGAGCTACGTAGCCTTTAGTAATAATGGGTTTCCTAATACGAGCAATCTTCATAGAGAAAGGACCGCAGAAATCAATTCCGACATGCTGAAAGGGCCTACTCTGGGTGATCCTTTCTTTAGGTAAATTTCCCATCAACTGCTTAGCAGCTTCAGCTTTCATACGTACACATTTTATACACTTGTGCACCACTTTCTTGACTTCTCGAATTCCATTTACTAAATGGTAACTTTGGGATAGAGAGCCTAAAATTAACCTAGCTCCTGCATGCATGAGCCTCAAATGCTCTCGTTCAATAATGAGATGCGTTATAGATGAATTCTTCGGAAGTATGGATGGATGGCGCCTGTCATACGACAAGTTATCAGCATTATGCAGCCTTCCCAGAGCCCTGATTACACCTTTTTTATCTAAAAATGTCAACTGATCACTAATTGTTACAGGTTTGTTTTTAGAAAGCAAGTTTAATTCCTTTGCAAAATGCTCTCTCTACACATAAAGCTGTGTTGATACAGAAGAGACTCTCTTAGGCTCTGCTTGAAGAGGCACCTGCAGACAAAGATCTAAGTACAGTCAGTGCCCTCTCCAATTCCATCATGCCTCGTGACCCGCCAGTTCCAAACTTAACCAGCTTGCTAGGTATAGAGGTCTTGTTTCTAACCATGAGTGCAGATAAAGTGGTCCCTGCTGAATCCTTAACGGCAGCAATACGAGAAATGTTTTCCTTTGACACTTTCCCATTCTCAAGTTGCTTTAAAGCACACAGCAATGGCAACCAAGTGAAAATCTCAGCAAAGTGCTCAGAACCGGGAGCTGCAGAATAGTATAATATCCTGTCCTTTGTCACATCTAGCCCAAGTGTAATTGCCATGGCACACTTAGGACTAAATGACCCTTTGGTAGCGCAGAATGCAGCACACATCCCAGTAAGACGGTTTAGTGTGTACTCATCATCCTTTATTTCGATGTTAGGTCCACCTTTCTTTATTGTCAGCGGATTACCAACTCTTATCATGGCATTGCCAATGGTCAAAATTTGTCCAGCCTGTAAGGTTTTCAGCTGTTGCCTTATCCTTTTTCCTTGGCAGAGTATTCCCTCAACAATATCTGGATCTGTCAAGAATAAGTCCGATTCATGCATTTTATAGAATTCATCGCCTTTAAAAGTTGAGGCTGTCACAGTGTTATCAAACTCAAACCTTGCTGCCATTGTTTCTTCTGTCTCTTTCTGTTCAGTCGATGGAGTTTTGGCCCTGAAATTACCTAGATTTGACTTATTTTTCTTTTTAAACACTTTATCTAAGTCTGTATGGTCAAATTCAGGGTTTTTTCTTTGCAGCCTATTAGATTTCTTCCTATTATCCACTGTTAAAGTTTAAATCTTGTTGAAATAGTTAGTTTGTAAATTAATACAGTTCACTACTATAGTTTGGTAAAACCAATGTACTCTTGTTGTAAACCAATGTACTTGATGTAGGAATCAAAATGCGTAGAAATTATGTAAACTGAAAGTTTATTGAATTTTTTAACAATTTAATTACGGGAGACGTGTGTTCGCCGTGCAAGTCTTAGCAAGAAGAGAGTGTTGCCAGCTTAAAATAAATAAAGCTGTCTACACATTATATGTTTGGTTCTAAACATAGTTGGGGCCGGGCAATGTATCCTAGATACAAATAAAGTTGGCTGAGTCAGCTGTTTTCAATGAAATAATATTAAATATTACTTACAGGTAAAGGACACAAATTAGAGATAGCTCTAAGATACACTTTTTGGTTCATCATTACATCAGCTACTCTTACATTGCCATCATTGCCAGGGAATGTTTTCACAATACGAGCCATGGGCCATTTTAATGGAGAGGTGTTTATATTTTTAACAATGACTAAGTCACCCTCCTTTAGATTAGGTTGCTGGTACTTCCACTTGGGACGGCTTTGGAGCTGTGTTAAATAATTATTTGACCATGACTTCCAAAAGTCTTGCTTGAGCTTTGTACATAGATTCCAAAAACGTAAACGATTTACTGAAGTTTCAGTGAGATCAATTTCAGGAAAGCTTGTCAAAGCTGTTCCAATAAGGAAATGTCCAGGCGTTATATAATCACAATCGTTTGTTACGGCAGATAGCAGAGGTCTGCTATTTAAAATTGCCTCTATCTGAATAATTACAGTGTTGAGCTCTTCGTATGTTAAACAAAGGTTACCTACTACTCTTTTAAAGTGGTGTTTAAAACTACGAACGCTAATTTCCCAAATTCCTCCGAATGTTGGAGAGTAACTAGGTATCCAATTAAATGTTATGCAATTCTCAGCACAAAAAGATTTTATAGAGTCTCTACAATTTTTGGAGGAATGTAGGTCATACAATTCTTTTAATGTATTACATGCCCCTTTAAAGGTTTTTGCATTATCACAAAATATGTTTGTGGGCATGCCACGCCGAGAAATAAATCGCTTTAGACACGCTAAAAAGGCTTCAGTTGTAAGGTCTGATACGAGCTCTAAATGAATCGCTTTGACAGCAAAGCACACGAAGAGAGCTACGTAGCCTTTAGTAATAATGGGTTTCCTAATACGAGCAATCTTCATAGAGAAAGGACCGCAGAAATCAATTCCGACATGCTGAAAGGGCCTACTCTGGGTGATCCTTTCTTTAGGTAAATTTCCCATCAACTGCTTAGCAGCTTCAGCTTTCATACGTACACATTTTATACACTTGTGCACCACTTTCTTGACTTCTCGAATTCCATTTACTAAATGGTAACTTTGGGATAGAGAGCCTAAAATTAACCTAGCTCCTGCATGCATGAGCCTCAAATGCTCTCGTTCAATAATGAGATGCGTTATAAATGAATTCTTCGGAAGTATGGATGGATGGCGCCTGTCATACGACAAGTTATCAGCATTATGCAGCCTTCCCAGAGCCCTGATTACACCTTTTTTATCTAAAAATGTCAACTGATCACTAATTGTTACAGGTTTGTTTTTAGAAAGCAAGTTTAATTCCTTTGCAAAATGCTCTCTCTGTGTGCAGCGCACAATAACCATCATTGAATCACGAAGTTCTTTTGAATTTAAGTTACTGCTTGTTATTTTATTATTTTTATTCAAGCAGTTATTATAAAATCTGTAGATAAAACCAATTACTTTTTGAAGCTTATAGATGCTGGAATATCTTTTTAATAACTCATAAGTCTCTACATTTGTGACATTGCACGTAATGTTATCCACCGACGACTCTACCTGCGACTCTACATGAGGCAAATTAAACTTTTCTGAATTTATGTGCGAGTAATTTACATCGCTCAAATCAGGCGAGCCATGCCACCAGAGATGGTTATCCTGCAGCTTTTGTGGTTGTACCCCTCTAGACAACAGGTCAGCAGGATTGTTTTTTGTCCTAACATAAAACCAATTTGACTTTCCTGTCAACTCTACAATTTGTTTGACTCTATTGTTAACATATACGTTAGATTTTGTTGCCCCTGATTTTATCCATGAGAGAACAATTTGTGAATCACTATACAGGAAGACATCATCAATCAATCCGGTTCGAAGGACCACTTACGCATGTAGGAATCAAAATGCGTAGAAATTTAGTAAATTGAAAGTTTATTGAACTTTTAACAATTTAATTACGGGAGACGTGTGTTCGCCGTGCAAGTCTTAGCAAGAAGAGAGTGTTGCCAGCTTAAAATAAATAAAGCTGTCTACACATTATATGTTTGGTTTTAAACAAAATTAGTTATTCTGTTCTTACTGTTATTTAACATGTTTAACATTAAGTTTGCCTTTGATTAATAACCGGCGCAAATTAAAAATTCTGTTTGTAAATGTGTTTTTTTTATAGAGGTCTGATAGATATGGATTTTATCATATTATAAATTCCGAATTTATATAGTTAATAAGACTCACCTGATGATGATAACATATATTGCATGCTGGTAATTAAATAATATAACTAAGCAAGCATTACTTAAGCAGTACTATACAATTATACATTCTTATGTATATTTTAATATGTTAGGTAACAAAAAATATTGCATAAATTTTATAATGAATACATTTTGTGATGATTTCACTAATAGATACTATCTCGCACACATCACTCAAGTGTGAAATGTAACCACCATGAGTAAACTTAGATTCACAAGGTATTTGGAAAAAGTTTTCATAAGATATATATGTTTTCATAATATCTTTGAAAAATGATATACATATTTTTTGTCTTCATACATTCAATTATTCTTACAATCTTTACCACAACATAGCCTTTAATAAGACAGTGGTTGTTTTTATTGTCAGTTCCTAATTTAAAATGCAAATATTTTACCCACTTATATATTTTAACTGTTTTGTCAGTCAAAAGAGGTTCAGTAGAGGAAATAATGAAATTTGATGACATTTTAACTAAGGCAGTATTACTCTGATAGAAGCGTTTTTCATTAATTCTGTTTATTAGCTGTTGTAAAGGCATATTGCAAGATTTCAAACATTTTTTTATTTCAAACATATAGTTTTCGTATTGAAATGGAGAGAAGTTATCTAGTGAACCAAAATTTAATACATCATCTGACAAATGTATAAGATTGTGAACATTGTAAGATACATACTCTTGTCCATACAGTTTAGAATAATTCCTGACAAAATACATTAGTAAATCCTTTGCATAATTATTAAATTCTATACACAATACTGTACTGCATAAAATCCTAATTGCACAACTAAGTGTTAAAAAGTGTGCGTATTGAGAAGGTTTTAATCTATTTTCCAGTATAATTGGACCTGTGTAGAGAAGTAACTGTCTAAACTCTGTAGCCTTCCATCGGTCCAGTTCAATAGATGACCTAGGTAATCTTGAAAAATCATTTGAGCTAATACAATTTCTCATATCGAAGGTGGTTTGGTCAAAATTATGTAAATCATTTTGCTTCATTCTAACCGAAATATTACCCTTTATCCAAAATTGCAACAACCTTTTCATTACACCCAAACAGACAAGGTGCATGTAATCAAGTGGGACGCCTTTTATTAAATCTAAGTCCAGTTGTAATAAAGGGCTTGGCTGGATGTGATAATCATCACCATACTGACCGTCGAGGAAACCTTGGTCTGTTCGCAATTCTGAATGCAAATCATTGTAACAAACCCTGTTATTTACATAATTTCCCTCAGTTATACATTGTGGCACTCTTTAGGGGAGGCCTATGGTGACACTATACATTATTTTAATTTCGGAATGGTATTAATAACAAGGTACAAAGTGTTTCGGACCTAAAGAAATTTCATAGCAATCCTGTGCACTAGCGCTCCAAAGCAAAATGTTTGATGTATGTAAAAATATTTTTATGGCCATTTTTTTAATAAAAAAGAAGGTTTATTATCTGGTACATAAAAGGTACATTTATTTGCTATTGAAATTATATCTCGAAGTTGCGTATATTAGCAGATCTGTGTGTGGCCGGGCTGGGTAGTACACTTCTCAGCCCGGCCACATTGGATGACCTGTAACTGGCAAACTATGAAGGTACAATTAATTTCCGACTTGGTACATAATAGTACATAATGGGTACATTTTATCACTGTAATCACAGCCTTGTACGAATATGTGGCCGGGCCAGGAGGGAACACACTCCGGAGATTACCCGTTACACACAAACTTAGTTACATTTCACAAACTGACAAACTTTTGCTCTTTATAATATTAGTATAGAAAACCAAACTGTACGGTCAGCATAACAAGAGGCAACACCTTTGTACCGTGTCACTTTAAATTTGGGTGAAAGCGACAAAGTCCCAGTGTCTAGCTACTTATAAGGCTGACTGTACAAATGGCAGCCTAAATGCCATATGGCATTCTATACCAGTCAACCATAGGGCCAAACAAAAACACACTAAAACAAAATCAGAACAGACAAAGTTTTTTTGTAAGGAAATCAATAGGTACTGCACAATAGGGCTTTCTGAGCTGCTTCTTTATCACCGACACCCACCATATCCTGTCATATGCCTTTGACACGCCCGTGGCGCACCGCATACCACCAAATGTATAAACACTGCCTTACAGGCCAAAGCAGTCTAAACATAAAAAGTATAAACTAGGCCACAGTGAGTGTCTAATGGCCCATGCATGCATTCGCGCTAATTAACATTGTGTAACTGGCTGTAAGTAGGTATATTGTAGGTACTTATAAACGTATAGAAAAAATAAGCCTGAATTAATCTTACTCACATTATGGTTAAGGATATCGGGTAGGTATATTTAGAGTTCAGTGGATTCGACTAGCCGAAGGCGAGCCAGTGAAGGCGGCGATTCAATCGGTGGGTGACCGAAGTCATAGGCATTCTCTGGCCAAGACCACTCAGTCCAGTTCGGGGGTCCATGTCGAAGCGTCATTCGAGCCAGCGAAGGCGACGATTCAAACGGTGGGTGACCGACGTCATAGGCATTCTCTGGCCAAGGAGACTCAGTCCAGTTCGGGGTCCATGTCGAAGCGTCATTCGCGCCAGCGAAGGCGACGATTCAAACGGTGGGTGACCGACGTCATAGGCATTCTCTGGCCAAGGAGACTCAGTCCAGTTCGGGGTCCATGTCGAAGCGTCATTCGAGCCAGCGAAGGCGACGATTCAAACGGTGGGTGACCGACGTCATAGGCATTCTCTGGCCAAGGAGACTCAGTCCAGTTCGGGGGTCCATGTCGAAGCGTCATTCGAGCCAGCGAAGGCGACGATTCAAACGGTGGGTGACCGACGTCATAGGCATTCTCTGGCCAAGGAGACTCAGTCCAGTTCGGGGGTCCATGTCGAAGCGTCATTCGAGCCAGCGAAGGCGACGATTCAAACGGTGGGTGACCGACGTCATAGGCATTCTCTGGCCAAGGAGACTCAGTCCAGTTCGGGGTCCATGTCGAAGCGTCATTCGAGCCAGCGAAGGCGACGATTCAAACGGTGGGTGACCGACGTCATGCACCAAGGAGACTCAGTCCAGTTCGGGGTCCATGTCGAAGCGTCTGGCCAAGGAGACTCAGTCCAGTTCGGGGATCCATGTCGAAGCGTCATCGATGGCTATTTAATTGACGTGGAAAAATTGATTGTTTTAATCGATGTGTAGGTTTCAAAATCCACCGACTTTCCAGCCACGGGAATCTCGAGGTGAAAGTATACCTATCTACAATACTCGTTACGTCGTTATTTTTTCGTGAAATACCTACAGAGTACGCATCGGAATAATCAATTCATTGCTCGTCAAATATATGCAAAATTACTAAACTATATTTGAGCGTCAAAAATGGCGTCATCGTTAAGATAATAAACTACTTATGCGCGGAACTATGCAATACATACCTAACACAGCTTTCTACTATACACTATCTAATATATATAGTAAAAACTACTCACCTTTTCAGAATAACTTCCGGTGTCTTCCATTTTCAAGTAATTTCAACTCACAGCACTTTATAACCTATAACTTCACGTGCATTATATTTTATTTTATTTTTTCTGTACACCCGCATTAAATCCATAGTCGATGAAACTTTGCGTAGAGTATGGAATTGTCCGTCGCGGGCGAAATGCCGAGTATGTTTCCATTATCACTTGTCAACAATAATAAACCTGTGTAGTATAATGGTAGTATACAGTTGAAATTTTATAGCCTTCTGAGACTGGCTGAGACCCAGCATTATGTTTTTTAATTAGGAACTTTTTGACATTCTGTAAGCTCAAAATTAATTTTGTAATTTGTACGCGGGGTCTTAGGAGTTCAAAATGTCGGACTTTAAAACAACTGCCATTCGATTTGGTTTGAATCCTCTTGCTTGGTTTCTAAATGAACTAATTGGATACAATTTGTGGCAACCTTGTTGCATATGCATAGCAGGCTGGAAAGGTAGGTATAATATTTATGGCTAGAATGATCTTTGTCATTGTTGACACATAAGATTCGTTCCTAGAAGCTTGTGACATTACACATATTTCTAACTCCAACCGGAATTATTATTATCACCGATAGTCCGATAAGATCCTCAAAGTGCACTGAACACGCAACCGACCGAGCCGACCATAGGGAACAGGAGGCTCATTCACATTTCTTATCCTATCCCCATAAATTCTTTCTAAAGGCTTATTAAATTCTTTCAGCGAAAATTGTTTTGAACAAGATCGGTTCAAAGGTTTTCGAGATATTTCTAAAAAACTGCCTTCCTTAAAGAAAAGGACGTAAGTGCCATTAGATTTCAGTAACGATACGACCTTTTTTAATAGGCACGGAACCGTTCGTTGTGCGTGGTCCGACACGCACTTGGCCGCTTTTTTTTAAAATGCAGCGGTGCCAGAACGTCCCAAAAGGGACGATTTTTGTCCGTTTAGATATCGCAACGTCCCTTCGATGTCCGTTCATATATTCCGTCCCTTTTACGTCCCTTTTCAAATAGTTATCCAGAATAATTTACTATTTTTAATAGGTACTTCATTTCATTACTCATTACAAAAAATAATGCGTTTCGTTTCATTCATCTAAGTAAGTAAGTAGAAACGAAACGGAAGAAAAGCGCAGCGCGTGAATGCGACAACTTCAGACTGCTGGCGATATTCAATATTGTACCATCCTTTTTCCACTCGCAGTGATCCCGTATCGTATGACAGTGAGTGAGTGAGTGATAGAGAGTGGGACACGACACGAGTCGTACTAGCGTAGCGCTAGCGAGCGACAAATTTGCTATCCGTTTTTCTTTCTTAATCAAATGTTTGTTTGATTATTTTAATTTGTTTAAAACTGAAGTGCGTGTGGTTTGTACTAAATAGTCCTGCATTCATTACAACTAGGTACTTAGTCAAATACTTAATATATCATAATAAACCGGTGCAAGCAGAGGAACCCAGCTTTTCTACAAACAAACCTGCGTTTGTAATTAAATGTTATAGATATCAATCAATAGATGTCTAATAAATAGTTTGAGAACTTGATAGGTTCCTAAATAAACTATCCTTAGAACTATTGTCAGGCTACATTAATTTCAAAAAGTATTCGGGTTACACTATACTATTTACCGGCCCGCATAATACCGACCAAAGAGTAAAGTAATGTATATGAGAAAGAGTGGCAACTCTATGGTCAAATTGCATGTATGGAAAGAGCTGCCATCTAAAGTTTTATAGGGTAACTAAGTTTGACATATACTTACATATAGATGTACATCTATATTTTATTAGATAGTATGCATACTACGCAATTGGTACGTAAGATGGAATGAGATTTAAGAAGATGCGTATTCGGTTATCAATACATAATAAATTTACAAACGTATCGAGTGTGATGTTTGTAAGATTTATACTAGAACGAAAACCGAATACTCATCTTCAGAAACTACATTCCATCATACGTACCTATAAGAAAAGAAAACTGAAATCGCACTAATTGAGAAATTAGGACCAATCACTTCAGCGGCACATGATTATTACTATAAGAAAAACACTATTTGAAGGAAAATGTAATCGTTTATTAATTTTCAATCTAATATCTAGTTTGATATAATTAAAAAAACCGTGATATAATTAACCCCGTGTCTGAATTTACTTGACCATTAATTTCAGTGATTTGTGACAAAATCAGAACACTACTTAATTTCAGCGAAATGGAAGCAGTTGGACCATTTTTGATATTTTGTAGATTTTGAGTGTTGTAAGGTAATGTAATCCTATGCTATGCTAAATATCCATGCATTTTTGTAATGACCAGAATTAAGATGTGGGATGACACTATTCCATTGTCTTGTTACAGTTTGACCTATGTGGCAACTATTTAGCCCGGTAAATTGTCTTGTCTTGTCAGGTAAGTAATAAAAAATAAATAGCTGTGTTTTGTAAATGAATATCATGAATTCTTATTTTCAAGGATTGATATAACGTTTAGTAAGATTTGGTGTTGAAACCGGACTATGTTATATAATGTAGGTACAGTCACCAGCATTAATATATGTCACAGCGGAGCGTGCAAAAATATCTGACACGTCCTTCCAGCCCTAGAAATAGAGTCGCATCAGATATTTATGCACGCTTGTTGTGTCAGATATTGGTGCTGGTGACTGTACTATGTGGGAGACATCACCCTTTGCCTGATTAAGAATCTCACACTAAATTGAATATGCCTGTTCATTACTTAGACAGGCAATGGGAATACCGTATCCCACACATTTTTTATGGTTTACAGGAAGAATACGACTTTTGTAAATACAAGGTGTTAATTAAATAACTGAAAACTAGAAAGTAGTTTGCTCAGAATCGAGAGCAGAATCGATTGTACTATGTTTTAAATTAGGTTGTGTTTGTGTTCTTAAATACCTTTTTTTATTGTGCCCAGTTAAAAGTTACGACTGCAATGCCAATTAATAGTACATTGTGTCTTAAGGGCGGTATATAAAAAAGGAATTACGAACGAGAGTCTATTAGAAGCCCGAAGTCCAAGACTGAGGGCATTAATGAGTCGATGTTCATAATTCTAGTACCGCCCGTGCGACATACAATGTTTTACATCCCATTTGCAAGTACAATTGTATATTTGTAAAAGTAAAACTTATATTTTTTCAAAAATTGCCGATACCGTTGACTGCGGTCTTGGCAGTGCCAGCTCCACCTCCACAGCATGTACCCGACGTGTACGCGCTCCTACAGCAGCGCGCACACGGGGCAGCAGCATACCATGCAGTAACAAACTCAGTTACCGACCTTGGGCTTCTTGACAAGAAAATTAGTACGGGCAATGACTCATGCGACCGACCACGGGTTTCATGACAAGTACAATAATGTCGAGGGTTTTATTTGGAGGGTTGGAACCAAGGTAGCCTGCATGTTACGACACTGTTTACGAGCAAGTGTGATGAAAATATTTTAGCGAGGTTGCATATTATTTAGATAATTTAATATTGGCTGTTTTGCTGTTAATATGTGAATTTCTTCTAAAAACGTCAAACGTCAAAGCGCAACTGACAAATACGAATTATGAGTAGAGCAAGTGTAGAGTTAGATATAAAGTAGAATTACTGACTTAGCAAAATACACGAATATGTTATAAAATAATGAAGGTATTCAAAAATAAATGCCAGCAACTAACTTAAAATTAAAAAATATTTTTGGCGTGTCTGAGGTTTTCAGTTATTTAATTAACACCTTGTATAAAGAACTTATATAAATACACGCTTGTTCTTTTCGACCTAGTAAAGGGTTAACCCTTTCGTTTCGGCAAAGTCGTACACAAAATCTACCCAGTTTGCCAGGTTCAGTGAAATGATGTCGGCTCCTCAGTCCTATAGGCGAGTTAACTCGTTCACAGAAATTATGCTCATACGCCCGAAAGACGATTTAACTCGGCTAGGTAAAACGCTCTGAAGAGCCGATTGACGAGATAACTCGTTTGTTAAAATTGTCAAAATGATACTATAGCAACTAGGTATGAATCAAGTCAAGGCCAAGAGTACGGGACACAAAGTATCCGGCTCCGGAAGTAATTTCCGATTACCCTCATTGGCTGTAGTCAAAAAATTTGGAAACGGGTATAGTCGGCTACCGAATCTGAGAGCTTATCGCACAAAACGAGTTAACTCGACAGCCGGGGTGAAAGGGTTAATCTTGAGAACATCTGCCCCCGTCGCCGTCTTGGGATAACACTACTATACTTGGTTTGGATAGGTATTTAACTAAATGTAAACAAACTTCAGCTGCCAGATTTGGTACACTCAAGGATTTTTAACATTTTACTTATCTATCATTGTAATACAAACTAGACTAGTGTATTTCAATACAGAAAAGTAAATTTTTTAGATAGTTTAATGGGGAATTTCAATATTTATGACACCGATTGATGCCGTTTTGTTTACATTTAGTTAAATACCTATCCAAACTTAGTCAAAAATAATCTTATGTTTTGTCAAACAATTACAGTATATCGAATATACAAACTGAGACATGGATGCACAGAAAAACCAGAAACAGAGACCAGCGCTGGGAATCAAACCCAAGTCCTCATCATTCCGTGCTGCGTGCACGCCCCTACACCCCTACACTACCACTGCAGGAGTACAGACACGAATTTCTTCTATGCACCCATATCTCAGGTTGCTTATTTCTACAACGCTACTTAAGCAACAGCACTAGCGACATCTATGTTTCGCTCTCATCGAGAGACGTAACACACTTTCGGAACTAACCGCTCACCCAGACAAGAGATGTCGCTCATGTCGCTACTAAGCAGTAAGCAATCAAATTATGATTGGTTATTTGGAATCTCTTAGTTTTTTTTTTAATTTCTACTTAATATATTTAGTATAATTCTGATTTACATTACGATTCTGAGTATGACAGTATAATTCTGATTAACAAAATTAATCGACCTAACTAATATTATGAGAAATCTAATTATGATTGTAATTGGTATGTCAAATAGAGGAGAAAAGGAACGTAACATTAAAACTTATTTTTTATATGTTTTGTGTTTGTTGTAATATGTTTGAGCTGCCATTTTCATAAGATCCTCCCCATTATACGTTAATTTTCCTTCTAATATCCTATTTATTGATCTGCACCAGCTATAAATTATAATATTTATGGATGTATCAACAAAACAATCCTTCACGTCATCTTTATGATTTATGCAATCCATAAAATTGAAATCAGCAACTATATCTATGAAGGCTTTAATTCTTTCCTTGAGATTTGGTTTGTAACATTCCGTATTTAAAAATGTAACAGTTATATTTTGTATTTCTTGAAAATATGCTACTAAGTTTTCGGAAGGATAGCAAAGCCACTTTTTATTTGTTGTATACTCTTTGGCTCTGATATATTTGTACTGTTCGCTATCTGGATTACCTTTTAATGTATTCATGCAACTTCTGCACCCTTTGACTACTTTCTGTAGACATTTTGACAATGCCCACCCGCAGACATAAATTCTTTGATCAGCCCCTGGTTTTGCAATACTTGTTACGTTTTGCATAATTTCCAGAGGCTGATCAATTACAATGTTTTGGGTCTGCGAGGAGCCGACTTTTTCTTTATTTTTGATGAAAAAGGACAGTGACTGTAGGCAGTCGTTTACATCCTCTTCACAATTTGAGTGAATGGAATGATTGCTGCTAAAATTGTTTAGCAATAGCGTTTTAAATGCTCCCTCAAACCCAATGCAATTGGGAGCCACATTTCTAGCGTCTAAGCTTCTAATACTCCCGAATAAATTTTCAATGGGGTCTTGATTGAAGTTTCTTGTAAGCATTGTATCAATCGAATACTTTTGGTGCAAAAGTTGCCAAATGGTTTTAAAGCCTTCAATGGTTTTTATCAAATTATTTATAGTCGGCACAGATCGTTCAATTTTATGAATGTTACTTCTTAGAACCATAAACTTAACTGTTTTTAACATTTTTAATGACTCTTGCCACAACTCGTGGTGAGGAGAACCCCGCTTTACAGCCGCTCTGTATTTCTTTCCATTAATCACCGAAAAACTGGATGCATTAAGACTATCGAAAAGTTTATCTATCAGTACAACAAATGGAATCAAATTACGGCATTCTGCAGGGACACTTCCTCTCGCCACTAAATTGTCTGTGGCCACTGCCATGCTATAACTGAGGACTTGCACTGCATTCTTTACTCGCATTTTCTTTATTTTTTCCGGGTCTATATGCTCGTTTGTTAATTTAAAAAAGTAAATGTAGGTTACCCCAAATTCAACGCGAGCGAAGCCGTGGGCAAAAGCTAGTATAATTATATAGATAGATACATACTTATATTAAACACCCAAGACCCGAGAACAAACATTCGTTTTTTTTATACAAATATATGCCCCGACACGGGAATCGAACCCGTGACCTCAAGCTTCGTAGTCAGGTTCTCTAACCACTAGGCCATCTGGTCGTCAACAAATATTGCATTGTCATCTGATTTACACATACATGCAAAATCTCAGCTCAATCAGAAACCGGCAAGTGGATCAAATTTAAGTTGCAAGTTTATTGTAAAAAAAAAAAAAACATTTTAATACAAGCTTTAGTTCTTTGCTGACTGTACTGTTTATCGACTTTACTTGCATTGCACCCAAACTAAATTTGCATACCAAAGGACCATGCGTCAAAATGGACCAAAAACCAACAGAGCTGAGAATTAGGTCACTAAAAAGGTCTGCTTATTTACTTTATTTTGTTCTATCGGCACATAGATAAATTCTATTGCATAACCCAGATATACATACATTATAAATATCTATGAAAAACTGTGTTTTTCTTGGTGAATATCGGCAGAACCGTTTACCTTTACTTGCCCGAATTTCACTTACCGTACAGTCGCCATCGTAGCGGCCAAGGTGTCCAAATATTTCTGAGCAAGACCAAATTTCAATAAATTCTGCACACTATAAATACCATTTATATCATAGCTATTGCAATTCCAAAAATATGTAAGCACTCTTTTTTTTTCAATAACTTCTTTACATACGACCAGCCAAAAATATCTGATCACACAAGACATCAAATGTATCTAAGCAATAAAGGCGTCCACAAATATCTGCACATTAAGGCAAAATATACCTTTAATCTTTGAGTTAAGGTTGAATATTTCAATGCATGTCTGTCTTTATTTAAATACCGAGTGGCAGCGTCAGGGATAAATGGAACCCTGAAGTCAGGCAACTATCTATGACGTTGGATGTCAAGCTTTCTGGTTAGTAATGGAATATTACAGCAACTTTCTGCCGTCAGTACAGTACTAGCACAAAACTGTAAACATAGACATAACTTTATTTCGACATCAAACTTAAAATAATACATAATTTACAGAAAGAAAAACATTTGATGATGTCGAAAAGGAATTGACT
Organism: Choristoneura fumiferana; assembly: GCF_025370935.1. NCBI lineage: Eukaryota > Metazoa > Arthropoda > Insecta > Lepidoptera > Tortricidae > Choristoneura > Choristoneura fumiferana. The sequence goes on along the minus strand of NC_133495.1, from coordinate 1,760,282 downwards.
CAGCATTATGCTGCAGTAAGTATCTATATGCTGCCTACTACAGCGCTGATTTTCAGCACAACACCTTCATATCTTTGCTCCTAATGGTGTTGGACCGGAATCAGCACAAATAAGTTTTTGTCGGAAAAGTGTACAATAAAAAGGTAATAATAAATTTATAGATAACAATAGCTTATTATCTGTGATTAAAATATGTAGAAACCAAACGCAAGTCTGATTAAAAGTTTTTTAAATGAACTAAAAGAATTTCCTTGCTCACCCGCGACCTTAAAAGACCTTGTAAGGTCGCGGGTGAGCAAGGAAATTCTTTTAGTTCATTGATATGGGCCTCCGCAAAGTAACGCCCGATTCAATAAATTATTTGAAAGTTTTTTGATTATTTCAATTATTTTTTTGGAAATATCCTCCTGAGTCCTTGCGTACCTTATAAAGGACCAATTCACACTAAGAATAACAATGGTTTATAATGTACAAATTGTTCATTGAATAAAGATTTCTAAGAATTTAAAAATAGGGATGTGCCGACTAGTCGGTAAAGCCGACTATCCGGCCACTTTTGTAGTCGGCGACTAGTCGGCGAATAGTCGGCAAAGAGCGCCGACTATCCGGCGTCTTGCTTTGAATGTATTTCTTAATAAAAATGTATGTAGAGGGCGAACTACATTAAATAAGAACAAAAACCTTGTTTGCTTATTAATATTTTTATTTTATAATCAGTCTTACACAATTTGAAATGTAGGTAAAGCAACCTTTCCTTTGGTATAATCAATCAGTTTAATTAAAATTACTTGCTTGTAGAGAAAACAAACATACATATCTATTTATCTTACTTAATAAACCAACAAAACAACATAATATCTTTCATCTTGAATAATAAATAGCATTTACATTTATTTCGTCTTATTTAAATTTTAAATAAAAGAGTAGGATTTTTGAATAACAAACTAAACTAAGTAACATTAAAGCAAAATTGCATGTACATGATGTACAGTAAAAATATACTTACTTGTCAAAAAAAACGTAACATTAACTGCTTCATAAAAAAATGCGTACTTATATGATTATTGATTGATTTATAACCTTACATGACATAATCAAATTAAAGTGACAATTGTGAACAACAAAAATATCATCATCTTCTTATATTTTTTATTTTTATAACTTACTTATATTTTTTTATTAAAGGTAAATTATGATGTAAAAAGACTAAAGCTTCTGCCCTTTCTGGCAGCAACCGATTTCTTTTTGTTTCGTATATATTCCCGGCCTCTGAGAAGAGCCGCTCACTGTAAACGGAACTTGCGGGACAACAAAGGTACACTTTAGCGATGCGCGACATTTCAGGATACCTAGAATTATTGCATCTCCACCACTGGAATGGGTCATCATTTCGCTTTATCACCGGTAACGCACAGTAGGACTGCAGTTCATGGGCTGCCTTTGACTTGTCATCTTGAATATCTTCTATTTTTCTTGATGCAAATTTTTGGTAGCATTGCCAAAAATTCCTATGTGTTGTTGTTTCTGTATTGTCTTCTTCGATGGAGGTGCTCTGCAAATCATCTTTGCAACTGTCGCTGTCATCATCACTCATGCTATTTTTCAGAGATTCTAATAAAAATTGAGACCTAATGGTGATGAGATCTTCTGTCTCGAAAAACTGTTGCTTATATCTTGGATCCAACAACGTAGCCAGCGTGAAGACTTTGTTATACTCCACGTCAAATCGACTCTTCAAATCATTTTCCAGCAGAACTTTCATTTCCATGATTTCTTTGTTTTCATCATTGTATATTTGTAGATATTTTTGTAAGGTTTTCAGATGAGGTATTACTTCAGACACCGAAGAGCAACTTGAACTTATAATCTTAGTAATCTCTTCAAATGGCTTAAGCAATTCAATGATTTTTCCTAGTATTTTCCACTCTTCATTAGACAAATTTTCGAAATTTACTGATGTTTTAGCCAGGTATAAAGAAATAGCACGTTTTTGTTCGAAAAGCCGAGATATCATGTAGTACGTAGAATTCCATCTCGTACATACGTCTTGGACAAGTTGGTGGTCTGATAAATTTAGTTCTCTCTGCAAATCACAAAGTTTTGACTGAGCTTGATTAGAGTGGTTAAAGTGTGTCACAATTCGTCTCGATTTTACAAGTAGTTGTGCCATTGTATCATGTTTCAATGCAGTATTAATTGCCAGTTGTAGAGTATTTATGAAACACGGCACTCCCTTAAAAACTGAATCGTCGATTGCTTTCGTCACATTTCTGCCGTTGTCTCGTACAACAGCATGAATTTTGGTTGTGTCTATATCCCACAAAGTTGGAATTTCTTCTAAACAGTTTTTTATATTATGGGCGGTGTGTGCTTCAGGGAAATGTTTCATTTGCAATACTGCGTGATGATATTTGAAACTATCGTCAAACCAGTGAGCTGTAAAACTCAAAAAACTGTCTTTGTTGTTTATGTTTGTCAACATGTCAGTAGTGACTGAAAGTGCAGTTGCACTCATCACTCCTCTTCGTATTTCAGATTTAGTGTCTTCGTAAAGTTGAGGAATGATGTTCTGTGTGAAATACTTTCTGCCCGGTATGTTATATTTTGGTTTAATTTTTCTCATCAAATTTCTAAAGCCAGTATTTTCAACAACTGACAACGGCTGGTTATCAAGTGCAATCATCTCACCTATCGCAATATTGATGTCTCTTGATCTTGAGTCTTCACGTGACCATTGTAAAGCAATACTGTCTTCAATATTTTGTTGGCTTTTCTGACATAAACTGACCTCTGATGACACTGAAGTCGACGGAGTAGGCATTGTTGTAAGTAGTTCTTCTGCTTGACTTTGCGACTGGGAGGAATCATCTCTGGTCGAACATTTGATCGCAGAACCTAACTGAGGTATCAGGGTTGGATGTCGGTATTTAATATGGTTGTTCATACTTGTAGTATTTGCGCTTTTTCCCTGCCCACCACGAGAAATTATCATTTGGCATTGGTTACACTTGACTTTGCGACAATCATTGTCCAATTCTTCAAAAAAGAACCACACACGAGACTTTCTTTTTGACATGATTAATTTAAATTGAATTCTTTAACTTTAATGAACAAAAACAGTATTATTTTTACGCAAAATTACTTTTTTCACACAAAAACTCCGCTCTGACTCGTACAAAAACAAAAATCAATGCGAAGTAAACAAAACAAACAGGTTCCGACTTGCTCGCAAGCGGCGGTTACGAATTGCGCGCGAATCAGCTGTAAACGAAACGCCACGACAATCCCCGACACCGTGATCGGCTTGGCCGACTAGTCGGCCTCTCTACAACCGACTAATCGGCTAGTCGGCTAGTCGGCCAAAGTCATGATCGGCACATCTCTATTTAAAAATAATATCCAAAACAGCAAAACAGGTCAACCACGCCTAGGTCTTAAGCACTAAATTTGTTAAAAATTGTTAGGACTCAGAAGGAGCTCTATCGTTAAGCAGCGTTTCCACCAATAATGTGCGAGGATGTGTTGCGAGGGATGTGATTTTCATTAACCAATAAAAACGCTTCATTTACACATCCTCGTACAGCACATCTCTGGTGGAAACAGCTGACCGGAGCGAAGCGGGGTAAATGAAGCGTTTCTATTGGTTCATGAAAAACATATTCCTCGCAACACATCCTCGCACATCTGTAGTGGAAACGCTGCTTTACTATCGATGTAAATATCAAGTTATTTTGTTACTAATAAATATATCATGATTTTTAAAGGTACTACGAGGGCGACACTGAAAGTTTTTAGTACTGGCCACTTGTAAACAATATAATAAAAAAGTACTTAAGTTTAAATTTTGAAAATTTATCTCTTTGCCGATATTATTGAGTATGTAGTTCATTCATTTGTCATTTGTTTTACGATTTGGCGGCTAATTGAAAATTGTCTGTGTCACGTCAACATGAATTTAACGCGAGAAAATTTTCATGCAATGATTTTTTATGACTTTCGATGTCATTTAAGTCAACAAGAAAGCTATGATAGACTTCGATTGGCCTTTCATGATGAAGCTCCATCTCGTGCGACCATTTACAACTGGTTTAATGAGTTGAAACGTGGTCGCACTAATCTCACCGATGATCTGCGTAAGGGACGGCCTTCTACGGCGACGACTGAAAATAACATCAGTGTATGTGTGGCGAATGATAGAGACTGACAAAAGAGTGACGTATCAGCAGATTTGGACAAGCTTAGGCATCGGTATGAGTCAAGTGCATAAAATCCTTCATGAACATTTGTCGGTCAGGAAGCTTTGTGCTAGGTGGATACCGATATATTTGACCGAGGCCCAAAAACTCCGTCGGGTTGATTGGTGCCGTCAAATGATTCAAAGATTTAACGGAGGTGACTCAAATGCTGTTTTCGACAAACTTACGTACGGGTAACGAAAGCTGGGTTTACTGTTATAATCCAGAAACCAAGAGACAGTCTGCTCAATGGGTGTTTCCTTTCGAGGAGTTGCCAACTAAAGTGAAGAGAGGTCGAAGCGTGGGAAAAAAGATGGTGGCCTCGTTCTTCGGAAGGACAGGTCACTATGCGACAATTGTTTTAGAGGATCAAAAAACAGTTACTGCAGAGTGGTACACTACCAATTGTTTGCCACTTGTATTGGAAAAAGTTCGAGAGAAACGACCTCGAAGTAGGATCCTTCTTCACCACGACAACGCCTCGTCGCACACCGCCAGGCGAACGATCGACTATTTAGTGACGTCAGACGTGGAATTACTGGGTCACCCGCCGTATAGCCCCGACCTCGAACCTTGCGATTTTTATTTATCCCCGAAAATAAAGGAAAAACTTTTTTATGAACACCGAGGAAGCAGTGGGTGCGTTTCAAAAGGCCGTCGAAGAGACCCCTAAGGACGAGTGGGCTAAGTGCTTCTCTCAGTGGTTCCATCGGATGCAGCGGTGTATTGATGTGAATGGACACTATTTTGAAAAGATATAATAAAACTAATAACTTGCTAGTTTGCTCAGTTTTTGATTTTCTAAGAACTTTCAGTTTGACCCTCGTTATACTCTTTGGTCATGATCTGTCATGGCGACAAAATATAAAGAAACCTAAGGTAATCATGGGTTTTATAGTGTCGCCCCCTGCACAGAGCTTTGCCTAATATTCTCTATTAACGAAGTGAACAGTAGATCCATGACATAATTCTTAGCTCTGTTGATTTTTGTTACACTCCCATACAAAGTTGCCCATGGTCCTTTCCATTTCAAGTTCCACCCTGCGGAGACAATCCTGGCCGGACTACCATATCTATGCTTAACTCAATACCTGCTATAAGGACCCTTTTGCTAGGGATTGCCACATATTTTTTCAACATTCATAAATAATCCCATGCAAGTCTGAATTCAAATTATGAAAACAGATCAAGATTCAAATATGCCAAAAGACCAATCAAGTCAGGTCTAGTAAAGACCACCTTTACTTACATGATAAAAATAAAAAACATATTTTTACCTGCATCAAATTTCACTTTTCTTGTTCGAGAATGGTGCTTATCACTTGAAGTAAAACAAGTGGTTGATGAAGACCCAGATGGTATTGAAAATTCTACTGCATTATCTGCTGATGACGGTCCTGTGTATTTGTTATATCAGCTAGAGGTCTTGATTGGAAATATTCCCTTCGAGGTCCACAATAGCTGTGGTCTGCCTCCACAACAGTAGCAATTGATTGTTGTACACCTTTACAAATTAATATTTATTTATTATAATGTATTAATTGATCAATAAAAAATTACAACATTACAGTAAATAAATAAAGAACTAAAAAGTATAAAATAATTAAATCAGATAAGAAAGTTTAATAGGTACATTGTATTAAATCTTTGCGTCTTTATCACAATTCCAATTATTATAAACAAAAACAAGAAATAAATAACTAACCATAAACATTTAATTTTTATACAAGCTTTTTTTGCTGACCTTACTTTTTGTTGACTGTACTTGCATTGTCACCCAACTACATTTGCATACCAAAATTCAAGTCTATGATATATAACCGTTAAAGAGTTCCGTCTTGCGGAGACGATCCTGGCTGGACTACCAGGATGTCACTACTAGATTATTGTATTGTCACGCAATGTACATAAGTATTCAAAATTTAGTCAAACTGACTACTGGAAGTTGGTGAAATTTAACTTGCAAGATTCTATTACAGACAGACAGACAATGAGACAGGTGGAGCTAAAAAAAAACAACATACAGACGAATTGAGACCTCTAATTATATAGATAGATACATACTTATATTAAACACCCAAGACCCGAGAACAAACATTCTTTTTTTTTATACAAATATATGCCCCAACACGGGAAATCGAACCCGGGACCTCAAGCTTCATAGTCAGGTTCTCGAACCACTAGGCATCTGGTCGTCAACACAAATTTCATTGTCATCTGATTTACACATGCATGCAAAATTTCAGCTCAATCACCACCAAGTACCAGCAAGTAGGTAAGGTGCTTTATTACATTACAATCTAGCCTATCTAGGCTAATAAGCAATTTATCTTTAACTTAAACTATCTAATCAGAGTTTAATCTAAGAAAATGTCCATTGGCAGTTCTTAGTTCCTTGAGGGGAAGACACTATGTTCATGTGTTCTTTCAGCAAGTGGATCAAATTTAACTTGCAAGTTTTTGGTAAAAAAATATTTATAATACTTGCTTTTCTTGCTGAATATACTTTTTGTCGACTTTAGTTGCATTGTTACCGAAACTTGAGTACCAAATTCAAGTCCATGCCATTAACCATAGAAGAGTTATAACGGACTGGCCGGACTACCAGGATGTCACTACTCACTACCAGATTATGGTATTTACATAATTATGCCAAATTTCAAGTCAATCTGACTACTGAAAGTTGGTCAAATTTAACTTGCAAGATTTGATTACAGACAGACATACAACGGGGCAGTTAAAACTAAATTAAAGCTTGTAATGTAAAAAAATAATCCAATTAATAATTCAATTATACATACAAAGAGCATAAACAAGACATACAAAAAAAATTAAAATAAAATATCATGGGACAATTCACACCAATTGACCTAGTCCCAAAGTAAGCTTAGCAAAGCTTGTGTTGTGAGTACTAAGCATTGGAATCTATAAAACTACTAGCGTCGCTGTCGTCGCTTAAATTTATGATATTTGAAGTGTACCAGGTCCTGATACCGACCCGATATTTCGTGTACAGTACACCCTTACAAACTGGTGTCAAACTGACATGAGTTACTATGGGCGTGTACGAAATATCATGTCGGTATTATCCGGCCGGTAAATAGTGTCTGTCACCCGACACAATCACCCATCAGCATTTAAAACTATCGTGCTCTCTTTTCCAGTAGGTATTTTTTTGTACATACATACAACGTCATGTTAGAAAGAGAGATTTCGTTATTTTTTTGTTTGTCGTGTCGTTGTCTGACTGGCTGCATGGTTATTATTACCTTTGCCTGTCCTAGTGAGGACGAATGTATCAAAAAAAAAATTGTCTGTCATCGCGACGAGACGGTTAATCAAGGAATCGTCAAAGGTTTGTATAGACTTCTTATTTAGCTGTTTGATGGTTTTAATTTAAGTTCAATAATTGAAGACTCATGCATGACCAGACCAACCAGCAATCAGCACCTTAAAACTATTGTGCTCGCTCTTTCAGTACACACAATACGTCTCACCTGTTTCACAGATAAATGCGATGCCGTCTCCGTCTATTCGCAGAAAAAAACAAACAGACGGCATCACAGATATCTGTCACATAAAATTAATCAATGAATGGGGAAAGTGAAACGGGGGTTAGTGTGGTCTAGTCTTTTATTTGTGGTGTCATGGTTATTAACCTGGACGGAACGGTGTTTGTTGCATTGCATGTTTGCTTTTGTACACAGAAAATGGACAAATTCTTATTTAAAACGCGGCGCGTTACGCGGGACCTTGAAGAAAAAGAAGATGACAAAGCTTCAACTTCTTCACAAAACAACGAAAAGGAATCATCAGAAAATTCTATAACTAACCCTTCTAGCAACGATGAACGTGATAGGGCTGCGTCTAGTACTAGTAGCGCAGAACCATCTAAAACTAAAATATATACATTTAGCGACAAATGGTTAACCATAACGGAATTTAAACACTGGCTCACAACCGACTACAAAAAGGGTATTGAGGTGGCCAAATGCAAATACTGCCAGGTGATTTTACATAATCACAAGCCTCACTTGTACAGGCATGAGACTGAAAACATAAAAACATCATGGCTGCTATTCGGCAGACAGTGCCTATTAGAGAAGCATTACAACTGTCTGAAGAAGATAGAATGGCGAAAAGGGCTGAAATAAAACTAGCGTCTGTTTTGGCAACAAACAACTTACCATTTCTATTATGTGACACGCTTGTCCCTCTCATAGCAAATATCTGTCCAGACTCAAAGATTGCTCAAAAAATGACGATGGGTCGAACAAAGGCCACTGCTGTTGTCCATCAAATTTTAGGATCCCATTTCATGCAAAATACAGCGGAATACCTAAAAGCGCCCGGAAATTTCTTTTCTGTTGTAATGGATGAAACAACAGACCAAGGTTCTGTCAAGCAATGTGCCATAACGGCAATATATATGGATAATGAAGACATAATAAAAAGCGTTTTCTTCGACATGGTCGAGATGCCATCTGGAACAGCGGATGATCTATTTCGGGCGCTTTTAGACAATATAAAACAAAAGGACATTCCTTTTACAAATGTGGTTGGGTTTTCTGCAGATACGACAAATGTTATGGTAGGGCAGCATAACTCCGTTTTTTCAAAATTAAGAGAAGTTCTCCCTTACATTGTTTGCATCAAATGTAGCTGCCACATGATCCACCTAGCAGCTTCAAAAGCTTGTCTAAAATTGCCTAACTCAATTGAAGATTTATTGCGGAATATAGGATCCCACTTTAGTCGGAGCTATTTGAGACAAAAAAAAATAGCGGAAATGCAAAGTTTTTTCAAAATCGAAATCCATAAAGTTTTATCACCCGCTACGACAAGATGGTTGTCATTAAAAGCTTGTGTAGACAGGGTCCTGGAACAATACCCAGCTTTGGAGTCTTACTTCAGACTAGAATGCTTTGAAGACCCATCCAAAACTAACGACAGTATCTACGCATCATTGAAAAATAACTTTACTAAAGTTTATCTCGAGTTTATGTCATATGTTTTTGAGCTATTGAACGATTTTTAATATTATGTTTCAATCAGAGGCTCCACTGTTACATAAACTAAAGCCAGAAACAGAGAAATTAATAAAAACATTAGCTGCTAATTATATGGAACTCTCCCACGTTAAGGGAACCAATGCATTTAGAATCCAGTATAATAATCCTAGGCTCTACGTACCAATAAATAAAGTTTACATAGGAATATCAGCACAGGAAACAATAAATGAGATGCAACGCCAACCAAATCCTCCCCCCCAATCAGACATAGACCGAGCGCGCCTTGACTGCATGCAGTTTTACATTGAAGCAATCAATCAAATAATAACCAGGTTTGATTTCTCTGACAGTTCGTTGTTTGATATTCTACCTATTGTAGAGCCCGCCACAAGTACAAGCTTCAATTTCCCGGAATTGACACCAGCAATCGACAGATTTCCATTCTTAAAAGATGTATTAGACTACAAAACGTTAGTTAAAGAATGGCGGGAGTATTTTTTTTTTTTTTTTTTTATTCGACTGGATGGCAAACGAGCAAGTGGGTCTCCTGATGGTAAGAGATCACCACCGCCCATAAACATCTGCAACGCCAGGGGTATTGCAGATGCGTTGCCAACCTAGAGGCCTAAGATGGAATACCTCAGGTGCCAGTAATTTCACCGGCTGTCTTACTCTCCACGCCGAACACAACAGTGCAAGCACTGCTGCTTCACGGCAGGATTAGCGAGCAAGATGGTGGTAGCAATCCGGGCGGACCTTGCACAAGGTCCTACCACCTGCAAAAGATGCCTGATGGAGACCGATGCGCACCTGGGTAAGGATCTACCGGCAGAACAATACTGGAAAAAAGTTTTCCAAATAAAGGACATTACCGGAATGTGAAATACCCAACATCCGAAAATTTATTGGAATGCTGTTGGTATTACCATTTGCAAATGCTAGCGTGGAAAGAGTTTCAGTAACTGAAAAGGATCAAGACCGAAAGCAGAACCCGCCTCAACACTAATACCTTAGTATCCCTGATGGCAACGAGTTCAGGAATTAAAGATGTTATTAAGTTTGAGCCGACCAAGGACATGCTAGAAAAGAAATTAAAATACTGAAAAATTAAAAAATATATATTTTTTATATTAAATATATTTCATAAATTAAACCACATAACCCTCCAAAGCAACTAGGTGTACAAAAATAAAAAATGTTAATCAAATCAGTTACCTACCTACAAACCTACAATTTACCAGCTGGAGTTGGAGTATCATCATTCATCAACCACTTTAAACGCTTTCAAAAGCATGATAAATTCTGCCTTTCTTGTTATTCTTCAACAAATATTAAATAAACACGCTGCTTACTCAGGTACTATGGCCTGCAAAAGTCGATGGACAATTCCAAAACATAATCGTCTGACGCGAGAAACAGCGCCATCTATGTGTTTGAAGTGTATTAGCGGTATTTACTTATTTACTAACTTAGTTAGTTTATTAATATCTCACTAGATGGCGCTGGCGCTGACCTTAAAAAAATATTTTATACTCATGTTAGAAATTTTATATTTCGCTGCCGTAGTAACTAAATTATATGTCCCTGCCTGGGTGGGACACCGTGGGATGATACCGCGAATCGCGTAACGACATTTTCTGTCTCTTTCGTACTTATCGTAAGAGAAGGAGAATATTATTATTCGCATTACTATCGTTTCTTGTTCAATTCTTTGGTGTGTGTGAAGTTCCCAATCCGCACTGGGCCCGCGTGGGAACTACGGCCCAAGCCCTCTCATTCTGAGAGGAGGCCTGTGACCAGCAGTGGGACGTGTATCTATAGGCTGGGAGGCTGATGATAATGAAATTCTTTATTTATGATGACCCATGTTGCGAATGAGTGTCAACTTTAGTAATCTCCAAATCTAGCAGTAAATTTACAAAAACACAAACTCAATATTATCGCCTGGTGGGATTTGAACTTGTGACATACGAACGAAGAACGAAGTTCATAACCACTTGACCATATTACTGTTATCATAAGCGATGAAAATCGGATCTATATCGGGTCGTCTTAAAATTAATCGGTAAGTCATGCGTGTTTAACGAAACTTAAAGAGGGTAGACTGAAGATCTTCAAACTACCAGGCTAAGTTTTTATTACAAAGATTTTGCTACTTGTTCAGCTGCTTGCAACATCGTTTGATCGTCTCTTTCAAGTTGAATCTGCTGATTATCGTAATTATTCTTTAAAATGAGTTCTCATCGCAATATTGAGATGGTTAAAAGTTGTGAAATTATTAATTTATATGAAGAAGGAAAAAATATGTCGGAAATTTTTAGAGAAATGTTAATGTGAGTTTTTTTTGGTTACGTTCATCCTACCAACTTCTTCATTAAAATGATATCTACGTTATATTATTTTATGTTTATTTATATTGTTACAGATAAAAACAGTTATATTGTGCAAGACTGCTTTAATCAACACAAAAATAATGTTAAAGTCGTTCCTTGGCCTGCCAGATCACCGGATTTAAATCCCATTGAAAAATTATGAGTTGTTATAACCATGTCCAACGTTGGGATAACAAAAATAAGCGAACTCCGGAAACGTTAGAAGCCCACTGTGTAAAAATAAGGGACAGTATTCGCGGCTCTTATATGTGTGAAAATCTACTAGCATCGATGCGATTCTTTTTGCAAGCAGTTATCGACAATCATGGTGGTTACAACAGTTATTAAAATAAAATTGATAGTTACGTGTAGACCGGGGTTATATACTCAAACAATTATGTTATAATAAAATATATAAGGTGCGGATATTTTCAGGGTATGTAATTAATAACCTAATAATTAATTATACACATAAATTATTTAAGTATAGTGTGGTAATATTTTTTTGCTTCATACAAAAATACCATTCCGTTCAAAAAAATTCATCCTCGCATTAACATTAAATTAACTGTATTTTTTTTAATTTAATTTAATTGAAACCAATTAACGACGATGCAAATAATCGATCCTTAAAATATCCGCATCTGATTTCCTAGCACACTGTATTATATGAACCAAAATATTTATCTTTATTTGTGATCCTGTAGGAATCACTTTGTTATGAAAAGTAATTATTTGATTATTATGAACAAAACTTTTAATTATACCTTGATAGTTTTGTTTACTTATGTGAGATAAGTGTGAAAGTTCAATATATGACTGTAATCTTATTATAACTGTCAGTAACACACTACAGTGGATCTACGCCATCAATTATTGATAAGTAAATGTTTAAAACTGGAAAACTTCAATTATTATAGTTTATAACGCGGTCTCAGGTATAATTTACTTTCAAATACTATTTTTTTATTGTGGTTCAGCTTCAATCCTCTTTCCAGAAACGGAAATGAATACTTAAGCTAATACCTCAATAAAATTTTAAAATACAACTTTTGATCAGGTGCTAATAAAATAACTGAAAACCTCACACGACACACAGAAAATATTTTTTCATTTTATTTTAAGTTAGTTGTTGAAACATCCCTAAAACATTTGGCGTATGAATTCGTAATATTTAGACTGGGCACAATAAAAAAAGGATTTAAAAACTCAAACACTACCTGATTTAAAACATAGTGTAATCGATTCTACTCTGGATTCTGCGCAAACTACTTTCTGGTTTTCAGTTATTTAATTAATATATAGTATATAATAACTGCGTCAATATTTAATGAATAGAAATATTGTTTTAGGAATAAAATTTTATGTTTTAAACTTCAAAACGTGTATTATTTCTGTTGCAACGTTATCCTTTTTTCAGAGTTTTTTTTATTTCCATATACAAATTAAAATAGAAACTTATAAATAAAAATAAGAACAAAAAACAATTCTGATATGTAGGATACGAACTTATGATCATTTACGAGTTTATCTAGACCAACTCAGCTATCGGCACATTGCTTTTACGGGGATAAAATATCGATCATATCATAATAACTGTTTAACAGCGCCATCTAGTTCATTTCTTGTGAACACCTAACCAAATCGTCAACTCTCGTGTTCAAACGATTATAGAACGTAAGGTGTCCATCCACTTATGCAGGCCATTGTACGTCGGTTATGAAGAACATAAATTGTGATTGAGTGCTCGCTACATAAAATCTAGATAATGATATGTTGTGTGTGATTATCTTCCTATAAAAAAAATTTTAAATTTATTATTTATAATCTATATAATATATATAATAATTTATTAAAAACAGTTATACACTAAAAAAAAATAAAAATAAAAATGTCAAAAATCACGAAAAGGAGAAAAAAAAAAAAAAATGAGAATAAATTATATAAATAAAGTAAAAAACTACTCCATACCCGTCCGCATCGTACTTGGCCAAACGTACCCATTTACCCCAGCGCATTGCCCCGTTGTATGGCCAACGAGACCCGCTGGACCAAGTACGACCCGGAACGGGGGTCACCTCCTCTGTCCTCATCCTGCGCCCCAATTCCCAAACCAACGTCCTGGCGTCCACCCCCCAAGGGCCAGCCGTCTCGACCGCAAATGGCACAAAGTCGTACGCCGGTTCAAGGCTGAGTATTTCAGGCGCTTTGACCGCGCGGCATTTTCAGCCGCGGCACCAGCTGCCCTCGACGTGTGACTCAGGTGTGATGCCGCAAAGGTACTTACGCACGTTGCATCCCACAAGAGACACCGCCCTCTCCGCCAGGGAACCAACGTCAGCCCATCAGGCCTCTTGCCGTCGCTACGGCTCAACCCCGGAGGCTCCAACATACAAGGCACGTTAGCTGCACCCATTGCCCTGTGAATCAGGTCATTAATTGAGTGATGCCTCGAGAACCGGCCAGCACACCTTTGACAACTAAGTCCATGGTGACCATCCTCCTCCACCATCGCCCCGCATATGCAACGATGCTGCTCGCAAACTTTGCATCCCAGCCTAAGTGCAACGGCTATCCGGAGAGAGTCGTTATCCAGCAAAGTGCCAAGCTGAGGAGACGGCAACGCACTTCTTTTTGTTGGTACCTACCGTCAACCGGGTCATTACCTACATTAGGCACGATTATGAACTTTGAACAAGATTTTACGGAATATTTGTATTTCCATAAGGGCTTGTTAAGATTTTAAAGCTTAATTCTTATCCACTTCTTATCTTTGATTATTTCGCGTTCAGCTGTGGTGGAGTGGAACCGCGCACCGCATAGCAACAACCGCTGTCCTTGACAATGACAAGCCCATGGTCAGTCAGAATCAGAGAAATTATGTATTTAGATTTAGAAACCACCTAATTGTTCGAACTTTGACGGACACACAGCCGCAGCCGTGGGATAGGAATTTAAAAATGCTCAAGCCATAAATACTTAATTACTTACCTATGTGTAGGTATAGGTAACAGTTCTACAAAGAAATACACATAACAGAGGAAAAAAGCGACCAAGTGCGTGTTGAACCACGATCAATGAATTAAGGGTTCCGTACCTACTCTCTACCGCTATTAGTCCTAATTTAAAACCAATATCCTGTACGGTGAATTAAAAAAGGTCGTATGTTCATAGGAATCTCACGGCTCTTACGTCCTTTTGTTTGGGCAGTTTTTCAGCTATAGCTCCGTAATCATAATTAGGTATATTATAAATACCAGTGTGTCCGTCTATCGGGTACCTAGTTACCTACCTCTTCATACTTAAACCGCGGAACCGATTTAGATGTAAATGTGGTATGGTTATTTTGAATCCCGGGGAAGGACATATGATAGTTTTTATCCCAGAAATAATCCCCTGAGGGGTTGACGTGGAGCTACCGATATGATATAATGAGTTCCATGCACGCGGACGCGGACACCATACTAAATTTTCTGTGACCTTGCTTGGCCGTCCGACAAAATCGGGCCGTAGAAGCGTCTCCTTCAGTCATCAGCTTAAGGCCCCCTTATCCCAAATTTATACTTCTAAATCGAGTTGTTTTCAGAGAAATCATCATATTTTAATTCTGAAAAAAATATATAGTACAGATCCACGTTTGATCTAGTGAATTTTTTGGATAAAAACACAATATTAACACTACTCGAAAAAAAAATCAGAAGTAACGTCGATTTTGAAAGTATTTTAACCTTTTCAACGCTCTCATATTTGAATGAAGTGATCATTCACACGCCAAGAGCTGTTGCCTTATCAAAAATGTCGAATCTCGTAGTGCTGTGCAAAACATTTATCGATAAAATTTACTAGCCTCGGTAATCGTAATTTATTCCGACCTTTTTATGGGTTGTTGGCGTGGTGGGCACGACAGCACTCGACCACTTTAGTGGCTCTTGGCGCTGAAAAGGTTAAGCTGTATGAGACTTGGACATTGAAGCTGTAACGTTCTTGGTACAGTCAGCGTGAAATACTCTGAAGCAGTCGAAGTGGCCAAATAGTTCGGTAGGTACACCATACTAAATATATGGTGTGCTGTACCGAACTATTTCACTACTTTGGTTGCTACTACAAAGTAATTGACGCTGAGTGTACTAAAAATGTTATACATTGCATAAAGTATGTTGCAGAGATTATATTATGAAACATTTCAATGTGTTTAGTTTGCAAAGTAAATAAATAAATAAATTAAAAATGCAATGTCTATAATGTAATGTTTAACAACACTGAAACTGTAACATTCTGGGCACTTCATATTTTAAACCATGTATAAAGTATACCCTAAACCTGCACAAACCTGCGAAGCAATTCAATGGTGCGTGTGAAGTTCCCAATCCGCACTGGCCCGCGTGGGAACTATAGCCCAAGCCTCTTGTTCTGAGAGGAGGCCTGTGCCCAGCAGGGGACGTATATAGGCTGGGATGATGGATGATAAAGTATACATTTCAAAAAGCTTAATATGAAAAGTAACAGCAATGTCTTTTATGTAAGTTACAGCAACATTTAAAATGTGTCATTGAAGCTATATATTGCAAGATGTAAATCGCTACAATGATCATATTGAAAGTTTCAATAACTTTAGTTTGAAACGTTCCTGCAATGTCTATAATATAATGTTTAACAACATTGAAACTGTAACATTCTGGGCACTTCATATTTTAAACCATGTATAAAGTATGTTGCAGCAATAATATTATGAAACATTTCAAAAAGTTTAATATGAAAAGTAATAGCAATGTCTTTTATGTAAGTTACAGCAACATTTAACATGTGTCATTGAAGCAACATAAAAATATATATATTGCAAGATGTAAATCGCTGCAATGATCATATTGAAAGTTTCAATAACGTTAGTTTGAAACCTTCCTGCAATGTCTATAGTGAAATGATTGAACAACATTGAAACTGAAACGTTTCTGGTACTTTACATTTTATGGTTTGTATAAAGTACGTTGCTGCAAAAATATTATAAAACATTTCAATATGTTGTTTGCAGAGTAATAGCAATATTCCGTGATGCACATTGTTAAATATATAATTGCTGCAACGTTTCATCTGCAATGTTATAATAATTATGTTGCAGCCATGTTATTAATATACCTTACAATAAGTTTATGGATATAAGTTGTCTCAAAGTTTAAAAATAAACTTTCAGATGTAATGTTGGCGCTACATCCATTACTACATTTTAAACAAACAACACACATTTACATTTTAAAACATTAAAACATTAAAACATTAAATAACTTTCATTGTAATTTTAAATCTATGTCGCTGTAATGTTCCTAGAAGCTTTATTTTGTAAACTTTTATATGGAAGGTTGATCAACTTGCTAGAAACTTTCTGTAACGTACATGCTCAGTGGGTCTATACGTTTCTACAATGGTACTGTGGAATCTTTCTATTATTCCCATTGATTGCGGGTTGTTAGAAGTTAAATTTATTTTGTAAAGGTTAAGTAGTTCTTTAATTAAATTATTATTAAATTCTGATCTTGGGTTGCAACTTATTTTGGAAGGTGTTCCGTATGTTGAAAAGTATTTTATTAGAGCTTTAACTACTTCTGGAGTTGATCTATTTTGTATTTGTATGGCGTATCCTAATAAACTAAATGCGTCTACTAGAGTTAAATATAAATTTCCATCTATTTTGAATAAATCTATACACATCTCCTCAAAAGGTTTGTTTTGAGTGCGCGTTTGTTCGTTTAATGGATTTAGTGGTTTTTCGGACTTATTTCATTTTCTTACAAATTTCACAATTATTAATGACTGCTGTAATTGTGTTTTTCATGTTTGACCAATGGTACTGTATTTTTATTTTATTGTAAGTTTCGTTTATACCTCTGTGACATGTTTTACCGTCGTGGTATTTGAATATAATGTATTTTTGTTCGTCTTCGTTTGTCAAAATTTACAGTCTTTTAGTACATTCAATTAATGGGATTGTATTTGTTTCAAAAAGGTTTGCTGCTGTTTTACAAAAATATTCTTTTATCAGATTTGAAAGAAAATATACGAAATATTTCTTATTAGGTTCTATGTGTTTTTTATGAAATTTTCAATTACTTTTGTATTTAATGGTAGGAAGACATCCATAATTTTTCCATTTGATTTGTGTAATATTTTAGTTATATTGCGATACCAATAATTTAATAAGTTTTGATTTGATTTTATGTTTACCGCTTCATGTAGAATTGGAATTATTGTATTTTTGTCTAATTCTTCTATTTCTAGTCATTTTCATCTTCTACGCTTAAGGTGGTTTCAGATATATCATCGAGAATATCGTCTGTTTGTCTAGATCGTTAGTGTGTTTAATTGAATTCTAGATAATGCGTCCGCATTTGTTTTGTTTTCCTTGTTTATAGATAATGTCAAAATTGTATTCTTGTAATCTTAGTCGCCAACGTGTTAATTTACTTTTGGTTCTTTAAGGGAGTAAAGCCATGCTAAGGGCCTGTGATCTGTACATATTTGGAATTTCTTACCATAAAGGTAAGGTCTGAAGTATTTAACTGCCCATAGAACTGCGAAAAGTTCTTTTTCTATGGTGCTGTATTTTTGTTCGGTGGTATTTAATGTTCTACTAGCATAGGCGATGGGTTTATCGCTACCAATTGTTCCTTGAGATAATACTGCGCCTAAAGCTACATTTGAGGCATTAGTCGTAAGATGAATGGTTTTTCGAAATCTGGATATTGTAGAATTGGTGCATTAGTCAAAAGAGTTTTACATGTTTCAAATGCGTTTATGAAGTCTTGAGTAATGGTAAATGTTTGTCCTTTTGTCAGTTTCACTGTCATTGGTTTTGTCAGTTGTGCAAAATCTGATATAAACTTTTTCTATAATATCCTACTAGTCCTAGGAATGATTTAATTTATTTAACTGTTTTTGGTAAAGGCTAGTTGAACACTGATTTTATTGTGTCCTCGTTTGGTTTTAATCCTTCTTTAGTGATTGTATGACCGAGATGTAAAACTTCTTTTCGTAAAAAATCTGATTTGTCCAACTGTACTTTTAATTTGCTTTTCTGAAATGAAAATGAAATGAAATGATTTATTTTCTGAGTGTTTCAAATACTTTTCTTAGACGCGTTAAATGTTCTGATAGAGTTACTGAGAATATAATAATATCATCTAAATATATAAGACAATGTGTGTCTTGGAGTCTTCAGTATATTACTCATAGAACGTTGAAATGCTGCAGGTGCTGTTGTTAATCCAAAGGACATTCTTAAAAATTCGTAATATCCGTACTGCGTGCTGAAGGCTGTTTTCTGTATATCTGCTTAGCGCTGAGGCTAAATCTAAGGTTGTGAAATATATACTATTCCCTAATTTGTCGAAAATGTCATTAATATTGGGTAAAGGGTATTTGTCGTCAATAGTAACTTCATTTAACTTCCGATAATCAATCACCATTCTATACTTTTGTTCATTTGTGGCATCCAGTTGTTTTGGTATGATGTGTACTGGTGCGCACCATGGAGAAAATGAGGGTTTAATGATATTATTTTGTAATAATTTATCTACTTGGTTCTTAATTTCAGCTGTTTGACTGGGTGATTGTCTATATGGTCTTATGTAAATTAGGTTTTAATTTTTTGTCCTAATGTGATGTTTTACTTCATGCGTAAAAGTAAGAAGAATCTTTTCGTGAAAAATATGCCCCTATAGTCATAGCATAATTTAGTAATGGCTTATTTTTCTTCTTCATTCATGTGTTCGTACGAAGTCTTTCTAATTTTTTTACTAGTAGTTCGTCATAGGAATGAGTTGCATAATTACATATGATTTTGTTGTTATATGTTTCTATTTGGAATGGTTCCAGTATTTTAATTTTAATTTCTTTTTCTGTGGAATTTGAATTATTGTCTGTGCAAAACCATTTTCTCATTGTACTATTGCGCATGGCATTGTTATTCCTGTATCGAATTGAACTTTTTCTATTATTCCTGTTCCATGCTTTAATTGAGTTGGTATAATAACTCTTTGTTCTGTACTTGGTTGAACTGTTAAAGTTAATATTGGCATTTTTATTGTTTTAGTATTTGATAACTGAATTGGAATAGTTGTTTTTGATTTTATTAATATTTTACGTTCTTAGTCAATTAGAGTCAACCTACAATAACTCTGCAATGAATTGACAACAGTAGAAATCTAGGGTTTGTTTGTGGCAATACTGATTTATAGTCAAAAACACGTTTTGAACTTCTGATTAGATTAAACAGGTCATCGTTCATCCACCAATACTATTACTTCTTATATTTCGTTTCTATTTTTTTTTTACCGTTCACGGCAAAACTTACTGGACACTGGATATTTAAAAAAAAGCAACGACACACCAACTTTTAATTATTATTATTATTTATAGTTAGGCGTAATAGCATGGGGTCATACATGACTCGTCCCGTCCTAACTAATTCCACCAATCGTCGGTGATAGTTCGATACCGAGACCACGTACATACCAAATCAAATAAATATTTGTCATGAAATAAATAGTAATTGTTATTTACGCTGTATTGAAATATCAATCACGCTATGGAAGTATGCATTGCATACTAGATTTCGCATAAGTATGATTTTTTATACCTACTTACTTATCGGTTCTGTTCCTGAAAGAGTTGCTGTTTGTACTTAAAAGGGCACATTGACGGCCAACTTAATGTCGAATTCCTCAATATATAGATGTGATCTAGTAATTAAAATTATTTTTATTTAACGCTTTTCCAGGTATAGCGACAGCAACCATATAAATTTACACAAATATTCGACCTTTCTACATTTACAATATGGTACAAAATCAATTGAAGTTGTTAAAAGTACCTACTATTTGTCTTTAAATTAATCCCCCATAGGTAAACAATATAAAAGTATGATTCGTTTTGCAATAGCGTATCTAAATTAGCGGGGCCTGGAAAAGGGTTAAATCAACGAAATTGTATCAAATTACAGGGTGCTCAATACTTTTGGTCAAGGCTGTGTTATATAAATTCAGGTAAATACAAAACAAAGCAATAAAACGTTAAATAGTTACTGACATATTTATTATTCAATAAATGACACATCAGTCTAAAAATCCACTCCCTCATACACTTCTTACTGTACCTGAATTCCTTCGGACTTCTTCTCTTTCAACCTCTGCTTCCCTACTCTCCTCACTGTCAGTGTCATCATCACTTTGCACATTTATAACAAATGGTATCAGATCATCCAATAACCCATCTTGTTGCCTGTGTTCAGATTCTAATTTTTTTTACATGTTCGGCACACTTATGCCAGTCATCCGGACTAACGGATGCAAATGCTTGCTCTACTTTTGCCTCCATATCTCGAGCTGAACCTTTACATTTACGCTGCCTACTTTTCGCTTTGCCAGACTCCATATTAGTTCAATAGTGTTCAAGTGGCAATGGTATGGGGGTAACCGCAATATTTCATGCCCATTTGCTTTTAACAGCTCATCAATATAATATATTGGGTCGGGTTTGTTGCGTTTACCAAAGTTAAAAGTTCAGCCCTGGTGAATGTTTCCCAAGGAAAGTTATTTGAGGTAAGCCAATCACGGATTGCTTGTTTCCTTGAACTGGTATTCGGTGCCTTATTAATCTGAATTGTGTGGTAACTTGCGTTGTCCATAACTATAATGCTTGGTTGTATCCAAATTAGGCAGCAGCTTATCTTGAACCCACTTTGAGAAATTGGCAGCGTTCATGTCATCATGATAATCGGCTGACTTTGATTTGCTGCTAAATATTAAAAGGGCATTATTTACAAATCCTGATTCAGTGCCTGCATGTACAATTATGAACCGTTTGCCTTTTGATATATTAGTGACCATTTTAGAAATTGACGGACCCTGCCAACTTTTTTTTGGTTTGTAGTTAACATGAATATAGGTCTCATCTAAATAAACAATCGGTTTTCTTTCCTCTGAAGGCATATTTCTATATTCTGTAATTTTTCTAATGTATTTGTGTCTTGCTGCAGCAATATCATTTTTTTTCCAGTCATATGGTTCTCTCTTCAACATTTTTCTTGAAACAAAATCCCATGTTATGTATAATTTTGCGTAGTGTTTCATGACCACCATCAAACTGAATAGATTGACGCAACTCACTAAGCAGTTTTGCGATTGTGGGGACCTCATTTCTTACTAAGTAAAATTCATTTATCAGGTTACGTATGGCAACCTTATCGAAGTCATCAATATTTCTTTTCGTGGCACGGCACTTGCGTTTCTTGCCAGGAGTTAACCATATGCCTGAATTTGTATTACCTTCGTGCTTGATTTGGCGAATTGTTCTTAAGCTAATACCTACAAATAATAAGTTATATGTTAAGTCTAGAAAATATTACTAATTTGGACCTTTAAAACAAGTTCGAACAACATATTACCAGTCTTTGAACTAATTTTTTGAATATATGTCGCCTCTGCGCTGACGTCCATTTGTCCATTTGTTTGAGTTTGTCAACAGAATTTTTTATTGTTGTCTG
>NC_133495.1:1715428-1738029 GCF_025370935.1 Choristoneura fumiferana | reverse complement strand
AAGGTCCTACCACCGGTAATTTAATACGCAAATGCGAAATTAACGAAAATAATAGTAAGAGGTGGTAACGTTAAATATAGCAAACCCCTCCAACGACAAAATATAAATGAGGGTTGCAAATTTAAATTAAGACCTACCTTTTTAACGATAACGAAAAAATTAACAGGAAGGATAACCACAGACCAACACCCTCTCAACGAAAAAAACGAAAGCGATAAAAGAATGAGGGTTGTTAATCTATCGTGTACCCGAACCCAACGACAGCGACAATTTTTAGTTTAAAGTAACTAATTTAAAATAACGGGAAGGTATTTAAACAACAACTAACAACCACTCTCAACGACGAAAGAAATAAATGAGGGTTGTTAGTCTTTGTGTACCCGACCCAACGACAACGAAAAATTATTATTTAAAGTAAATATACTAAAAATAACGGGAAGGTATTTGAAATATGGACTAACAACGGTCTCCAACGAAAAATAAAATAAATGAGGGTTGTTAGTCTATTGTGTACCTGACCCAACGACAACGAAAAATTCTTATTTAAAGTAAATATACTAAAAAATAACGGGAAGGTATTTGAATATGGACTAACAACGGTCTCCAACGAAAAATAAAATAAATGAGGGTTGTCAGCCTATATTCTACCGAACCCAACGACAACGAAAAAAACGGGAAGGAATACTACAGACCAGTAACCGCTTCCAACGACAATATATGAGGTTACCAGCCTATAATTTATCCGACCCTAACGACAAATTTGTAACGAACTTTACAAACCTTCCGCCAACTTTGACGCAATATTTTGCTTACCCGACAAAGGTTAAGGAATTTTTAAAGGATAGTTACACCAAACGAACTTTCAACAAGTGACAACGAAAAACGACGAAAAAGGTCACTTATCAAAAATATTCGGTTCGAAGACCAAAAAATTTGCGAGAAAGGGGAAGTGGACTGTATAGAAATTTCGAAAGAGCAACGAGAGGAAAGTCGGGATGGTGAAGGAACGTGCCGGAAGCAAAATATGGCGTCCCGCGACAAATGAATAAATAAAAATGAAAAAGCACGCGAAATAATAGCTGCTGTAGGAAGCTCTCACCTGAGAACTCCTCGTCTGCTGCAGGGCAGGATCTTAGGGCGTCGGTAACGGGCACCGTTGGCTCGAAGTCTTTCAGCTCCTCCGGAATCACTGTTAACTCTTACCTCTGGTGTCGTACTTAGCCTTCAGATCAGCGCAGGGGTGCAGGGAGGCTTCAGCAGCAGCACTGAGCTTACGTTAAATTTAAAAACTACGGTTTGAAGGAAAGCTTGTAAAGTTTGGGCAGCGTAACGGCTGTTACAATTCAAATTCTTAAAAATAATATTAAAAATAGAGAATGAAGGGCGCTCCAGCTGACGAGTCAGCTGGTTTTGTTATCGAAAAAGTGGAGGGGAGCGGTTATTCGGATGTCGGTAGTTAAAACAATTAAGGTGTGGCACCGTGAATAAAATATTAGGAGGTAAAGGCTCCTGACATCTGGCAATACTGAACAATAACATAAGATAGGATTCTAAAGGTTTAATTCAGATGAACCAAATTAATAACAGCGCATCATAATGAAAATTAAATGTCAAAAGTTAAAACATAAAGTAGTTTCCCTAACTCTAGTCTTAAAGTAACAAAATGATATCATATTATAAATGTCAAAGGGTGAAATATCGTGTATTAAGCAATCAAATTAAGATTGTTTTTTGGAATCTTTTTGTAATTTTTTTTAATTTAATGTCCATAATGTTTACTTTTAAGGTCTTAAATATAGATCACAGATCTGTGCATCTATATTTTCAGTTCGTATTTAATTTAGGTTTTTACGGGATTGACAGTAAAGTAAAAATTTGGAATAGATCCCTACAGTAGCGGTCAAAAGTTTAGGTTCACGTCTGTAATTTTCGGTTAAATGAAGCTATAACACAATGTGTCAATAAAGTATTTATAATCTTTTAATAAATACAAAAACAAGCTTATCCTCTAATTTAAAACCACAATTAAATAAATAAAAAAACAGTTTTTGCCAACTTTAGACTTCGAAATATCCGCCTTTTGCTTTCAACACTGCCGCACACACTTTCGGCATTCGCGTAATTAATTTTTGCAGTGTCGTTGCCGAAATTTAATTCCAACAAATATGCAGGTATTCCCAAGCTGTTCTTTATTGGTTGGACGCATTTTTCTCACACTCGTCCAATTCATCCCATAACAACTCAATCGGATTGAGGAGGCCAATCCATATATTTTAATTCTTTTTGTTTTTCTTTCTATGAAATGTAGTTCTTGCACAACTTCGAAGTATGCTTGGGATAGTTGTCTTGTTGAAAAACAAAACCTCTGCCTACAATTCGTTTTCCAGATGGATATGCGTGACGTTGCAAAATGTTATGATACATTTTCTTATCCTTATGCCATTGACTCACGAGATCACCAACTTTATCACCCGCAAAGCATCCCCAGTCCCCATAACCGATCCTCCACCGTGCTTCACTGTTGGCATCACGCATAGCTTTATCATTCGTTCGCCTACTTGTCGTCAGACATATTGACGACGTCTCCCCCCAAAAATTTCAAACTTCGATTCGTCAGAAAATAAAACTTTAGACCACTGTTCAGACGTCCAGTTTTTGTGTTTCTGAGCCCATTTCAACCTCATATCTTTATTCTGACTACGTAACAAGGGTTTTTTGGCAGCAATACGACCTTTTTGACCATAGTTTTCGCAGACGCCGTTGCACTGTCGAAACCGATACTCGCTGTTCTCGGATGGCGTTGAATTCTTCGCAATTTTCTGGAGCAGTTGGAGTACGTTGGCGTTTGCTCTGCACGCAAATAAATTGGTCTTCGCTTTTAGACGTGACTTCTGGCCTACCTGATCGAGATCGACTGCAATTAAGACCGGTTTCTTGTTTTCGTTTCAAAGTACTCACGACAGCGGTTTGAGATACCTTCATTTTTTCAGCGATTTTCCGCGTTGTGTAGCCCTCATTTGACAGAGCTACAATAACAGCACGAGTTTCGACACTCAAATCGGCTTTGCGACCCATTTTAAATGATGTCTAACTCCACAAAATCTCATAGGAATACAGGAAAAAAATATTTAAATGGATCAAATTTTCCGAATAACATAAAACGCTTCCTGCAAGAGGTATTTTATTGTTATTTGGTAGTCGTGGGAACAATTAAACGTTTGAAATTCAAAATATATTCTGAACATAATTTAATATGATAACCTTATTTCGCAGAGTGAACTTAAACTTTGACCGGTACTGTGTAGTACTGTGTATACAATGTGACATACCAAAGCCCTTGAGTACATTCTTAACATAGATATATTGGTCCAATTTTAAAATAGGTACCTTAACTCTATCTCTAGTTACTCTAATACTCAAGTAATTTTGTACAGGCTCTAAATTTTTAATACTGAATTCTTGCTCTAACATTTAATACAGTCTTAATAATAGAGCTATTTGACCTGTAAATTATATAAAATCATCCACATATAGAGCTATAATAATTAACTCTTTAACATTTTTAAGGTAATAGACACAGGGTTCACATTTACTTTGAGTAAATTTATTTTAGTTAACAAGTCATTTACCTTGCAATACCACATTCTACTAGCCTTTGTAAAGCCTTTAAAATTGTAAACAGACTTTATCTTTATTATTATTATCACTGAAACCTTGTGGCTGCTCCATATAAATGACCTCATTTAAACTACCATTTAAAAATGCAGTATTTACATCAATATGGTCAATGTTTAAATTATATTCATTAGCCAAATTAAATAACAATTTCATAGTAGAGTGGCGTACAACTGGGGAAAATGTATCTTTATAATCTACCTCTTCTTTTTGTGTAAACCCCCTCGCTACTAATCGAGCTTTCAACTGCTGGAAACTACCTGAGGCGTCGCATTTCGCCTTGAATACCCATTTGCATTTTACATTTTTTTTATTTTTGGGCCTATCCACTAATTTTCAGACGTTATTCTCGATTAAAGAGTTGTACTCACGTTTCATAGCGTTTACCCACTCCTCACTGTTGAGACTGCTTATAGCTTCCTTGTAAGTTTGTGGCTCATCAAGAAGTAAATCCTGAGCAAGTAGAGATAAGTCATAATCAGTATACCTTTTTGGCGGCACCGATCGTGGAATCGGACGAGAACTAGAAGACGAGCCGACCTCGGCTTCCCCTCCAGCTGATCCCACGCACGGCGACCACACTGGCTCTACACCTGCGCCACCTGCCGGACACTCAGCGGAGCTGTCCTCATCGTTGCTCGTGTCACAAGCATCTGCAAAAATAGATGATGTAATATCACTGTTATTTGTTATTTAACTCCGACTTATCTGACTCACTATTACTGCTCATTTCATTATTATTAATTAAATTCGAATTAAAATGATCACATAATAAATTAGGACCATTCAATAATATAAATTAATTATTATCATTAAAATTATTCTCAATATTATGTCCATTATTAAAAAATTGATCTTCTAAAAATAAAACATCACGGGATAAGAGAATATTTCTGGGATCTAAAGGATCCGCCAACCTGTAACCTTTAGTGGTTGTAGAATAACCCACAAAAATATATGGTTTACATCTGACATCCAACTTTTTCCTTTTGACACTTGGGACAAGTGCATAAGCCTTACACCCAAACACTAGAGGTGAGTAAGGATGATTTTGGACCCAGTCCACACTTCCTCAGGTATTTGTCCATCTAAAGCTGCTGTGGGAGACCTATTTTTGAGATAAATAGCAGTCATCACTGCTTCTCCTCAGAACTGCTGTGGAAGACCTGACTGCTGAAGAAGAATTTTGGTGAGGACAGTATGGTACCGTAGTCTGATGCACAATCCCCTCTTTATATAAAAAAACCCAGAAAAAAAATATTATTAATATACTCTTACCCATTATCACTTCTAAGACATTTAATTGATAAACCTGTCTGTTTCTCTACAAAATTTTTAAATTCTATGAAACGGTTACATACCTCTGATTTATTTTTCATCACATAGGCGAAGCTCTTCCTGGTGAAATCATCAGTGAATGTGACAATGTAGTTCGCACCACTCAAGCTGCTCACTCGCAACGGTCCGCATACATCAGAATGCACCAGCTCCAGAGGCTTGGTTGCTCGTTTCCCTCCATTTTTAGGAAAAGGTTTAGCAGCTAGGTTTCCTGCAAGGCATGGTATGCAACCCTGCAGTACCTGTCCATTCTGAAACATGCAACATAATATACAATCTTTTTGTATTTCTTGTATGAGTAACAAAAATTTGGAATTGATATAAAAAATACAAAAAGATTTCAAAAACCAATCTTGAAACTGAAATCACATACATTGGTTTTTATTTTATTTGTGGTTGTTATATTTACATGAAGAGAACGGTTGATTAATAGCTTAAATGAGATGATTATTTTAGTTAATTTTTGTCAATATGAAAGTGGACGGCGACAGTATCGTGCGCTAAAGGCTCAGTTAGTAAGTGTGTTGCTGCTACATTGCCAGCATTTACAATATTAGTAGGATCATCGGCAATACGCTCAATTAACCATCTACACTTGATTTCTCGTATTTTATTTATTACTGAAGTAGCCTTTTACCCACGACTCCGTCCATGTAGAATTCAGTTTTCACAACTTTGCCATTTTCCGGGATAAAAACTATCCCATGTCCTTCCCCGGGATGCAAACTATCTGTATCCCGAATTTCATCTAAATTGGTTTAGCAGTTTAGACGTGATGAAGTAACAAACAAACAAAGAAACAGATTTACAAACTTTTGCATTCATAATATTAGTAGGAAATGCGAAAGCTTGCGAGTATGTGCGTGTGTGTATGTATATTTGTTACCTTTCACGCTAAAATGGCTAGATGGATTTGGATTAAATTTGGCATGTAGATAGGACATCTGGAATAATACATACACTACTTTTTATCACAATATTCCTAAGACCATGATGAATTTTCCATTTCCAATAGCAATTATAGAAGGGGCTTAAAACTACCACAAAAATGCATGTTTGGCAAATATTAATCCTATAAACTTATGGTTTGAAGAGACTCAGGAGACTGTAACTATAGCAACGAGTGACAAGAAAAAGTTGATCAACCCAATTTCATATGAAATTAATGTTTTTACAAACTATTTCCTTGCTTTCTTTCATCTAAATTATAAAAGCATTTGCATACTTAAAAATTGTTGTTTTTTTATAATATGTAAACCATCTAGTAATTTTATTTAGTCCAGTAAATATTCAGAAACTATTATTTACAGTAGGTACCTACTCCTTTTGAGCACATAGCTAGAGGGCTGGATTATGCTCATGTCATGTTTATATATACTGTGAGCATTGGTTATTCTTTAAATAACTTTTTTGGTAGAATGATCATTGATTGGTAGAAAGAGTTATTGTATTGTAATGTTATGTTAGGGATCATATATTAGGGAACAAATAGATACATTCCTATTATTTATATATATATAAATATCAAGGGACAATTCACACCAATTGACCTAGTTCCAAAGTAAGCTTAGCAAAGCTTGTGTTATGGGTACTAAGCAACGGATAAATATAATTATATAGATAGATACATACATAAATACATATTAAACACCCAAGACCCGAGAACAAACATTCGTATTTTTCATACAAATATCTGCCCCGACACGGGAATCGAACCCGGGACCTCAAGCTTCGTAGTCAGGTTCTCTAACCACTAGGCCCTCTGGTCGTCTATATATATATATATATATAATATATATATATATATATATATATATATATATATATATATATATATATATAATATCCATGTCAGATAGGGCACAATTAAGCAGGAAATTGTAAAATATAGCAAATTGTATCAGGCCAGATTATCAAATCACAAATCAATTGGCAACAAAACTGAAAGGCACAGGAAGTATGCACTACAACAGACTGAAGACAAAAAAGATAGGCATCCAAAACCAGTAAAAAACCGTTTTACTGGTTATAAAATAGATACACATGCAGAAACACTGACACACAGGAACAATCCCCAAAAAAAATGTTAATTTGTTGTGTAACTCAAAATCTGCATATTTTCGTGGATAGCTGGCTGGTTGGTTTTGGTGGTGGTGATAGTCTATTGATTCATAGTTGATTGTACAACAAAACAAGAAAAGAAATCTAAATCCTGGTGAATGTCCAAAAATTATAAAAAAAGAGGTTAACTATAATTGTGAGTATTTTTTTCCTATTGTCCTGTACTAGACTTGAAAATTAGCAGGTATATAGGCAAAATAGCTTTAATACATGTTTTTTTTTTATTCAACTGGATGGCAAATGAACAAGTGGGTCTCCTGATGGTAAGAGATCACCACCGCCCATAGACTTGCACTTAAAAGGAGTTTATAAATATTTGCCTATTTTTCTTCTGACTCAGGGGGTGGATAAGCCAGCAAAACATAGTTGTGTTGAGTTTTGAACTAATAACATAACAGCACATCACCGCCGTGTGAAAACCTTGTAAGTACCTAATCTAACATCATTTTTCTAAAATGTTTTATAATTCTATTCATGAGAAAATCTTGTGATACACGACCGCATTAAAAAGAAAAACACTACGTATGCAAATTTTTGGTACTTACGAGGTTTTCACGAGGCAATTATTAATAATTTGTAATAAGTACTTACACAGTTCAAATTTGTTGTTGTTTCTTTAAAAAATATGGCTGTCCATCAGAGGACAATTTTGCCAGTGTCTAGTAGTTTTTGCCGTTGTACGGTAAAAAAATTCTAGAAAACGAAATATGAGAGGTAATGGTGGATGAACGATCAGTTCAAATTTTATTCTGAGTATTCGTGGCAGCGCCACGCGAACTTTTACAGAGAAACTAGCGTTTAGCGGTTGTTTTCTGATCAAACCTGCATCGACACAGTCAGGGGTGGTACACTTCAAATATCATAAATTTAAGCGACGACAGCGACGCTAGAGTTATATAGGGTAACTAAAAAAAAAAAAAAACGCGACAGTAGTTTAAAATACTACTGTTATTCGCACTTTCGTTGTTGAGCCGCCATTATCTTAAACTCCTCATTGCATATTTCGTTTTCTGTCCTCCGATTGAGCGATAAAATACTAAACCAGTTAAAGCTAATAAACTATTAACAATTATGAGTGTATTACGGAAAAGATTTTGCATTTTCGGCTGTGATTCTTTGGGTAAGTGTCGGAAACAATATTGCTGAGAGTACGAACAAGGTCCTATGCTTTGAAGTAGTAAATATAATAATATTTAATTTTGTTTTTAGTTGTCCACGGCGCAAACCTTCACCGGTTTCCAAACCCAGAAAAACGCCCGGATTTGTTTGCTGCTTGGGTGTCGGCTGCTGGCGACTATTTAAAAGAAAAGGACCCTAAAAAAGTATTTAAAAACAAGAGAATATGTGACCATCATTTCAACCCTACAACTAAAACAACTGGAGGCCGTCTTATTTGGTCAGCTATACCAACAATCAATTTGCATCGTAAGTAATATTTTGTACTTTTACTTTCATGTTCGTATGTTTACCTACTGGTATACAGGCATTTTACTCAGAAATTGAAGGTTATATGACAAAAATGATACCTTTGTAGTTTTGTCACATCCGTGTGTATGCCCGTATATCACAGGAAATTTACTTAAAAACTAAAGGTTATGTGAAGAAAATTGTAATGGTAGAGGTAGATTTCTGTAATTAAAATAAAATACACTTGTATAAAGAAATTATTGTAGTAGCTATAAATTCCTAAAGCAGTAAAATATCGTCATATAAAAAATAAGCCATCGTTGGAATATTGTTGATAGGTAGAATCAGAATTGAAGAGATTCTTATAAAAACTATAGTAGCCTACCAAATTACATACCTTAAGCGGCAACGGGAGGAGGACATTGCTCATACAACTGATGGTGCTTAGGGCTGTTAGGTTTTTAAGTGGTTACTGTGTATATACCAGAAGGCTAAATGATAGTAAGCCTTTCACATGGTGAGTAGACATTCTGGTAAAAATAGTGGAAAGCTATTGGCTGAAACAAAACTGATTGTTATGCAGATGATTGTGGCGGGCTATATCTCTAGTAAGAGGACTTCTTCTGGCTAATGTGATGATGAGGATTATTGTAGTAGTGGTAACTGTAATGTGCGAAGTAGAAAATAAGGCATTGTGGTTATATTTACCTGACTACGAAGCTTGAGATCCTGGGTTCGATTCCCATGTCAGAGCAGATATTTGTATGAAAAAAATGAATGTTTGTTCTCGGGTCTTGGGTGTTTAATTTGTATTTAAGTATGTATCTCACTGTATAATTATATTAATTCCAATGCTTAGTACTCATAACACAAGCTTTGCTAAGCTTACTTTGGGACTAGGTCAATTGGTGTGAATTGTCCCATGATATTTTATTTTAATTTTTTTTGTATTTCTTGTTTATGCTCTTTGTATGTATAATTGAATTATTAATTGGATTATTTTTTTTACATTACAAGCTTTAATTTAGTTTTAACTGCCCCGTTGTATGTCTGTCTGTAATCAAATCTTGCAAGTTAAATTTGACCAACTTTCAGTAGTCAGATTGACTTGAAATTTGGCATAATTATGTAAATACCATAATCTGGTAGTGAGTAGTGACATCCTGGTAGTCCGGCCAGTCCGTTATAACTCTTCTATGGTTAATGGCATGGACTTGAAATTTGGTACTCAAGTTTCGGTAACAATGCAACTATAGTCGACAAAAAGTATATTCAGCAAGAAAAGCAAGTATTAAAAATATTTTTTTTACCAAAAACTTGCAAGTTAAATTTGATCCACTTGCTGAAAGAACACATGAACATAGTGTCTTCCCCTTAAGGAACTAAGAACTGCCAATGGACATTTTCTTAGATTAAACTCTGATTAGATAGTTAAGTTAAAGATAAATTGCTTATTAGCCTAGATAGGCTAGATTGTAATGTAATAAAGCACCTTACCTACTTGCTGGTTTCCGATTGAGCTGAAATTTTGCATGCATGTGTAAATCAGATGACAATGAAATATTTGTTTGACGACCAGATGGCCTAGTGGTTAGAGAACCTGACTATGAAGCTTGAGGTCCCGGGTTCGATTCCCGTGTTGGGGCATATATTTGTATAAAAAAAACGAATGTTTGTTCTCGGGTCTTGGGTGTTTAATATAAGTATGTATCTATCTATATAATTAGAGGTTCTCAATTCGTCTGTATGTTGTTTTTTTTTTAGCTCCACCTGTCCCATTGTCTGTCTGTCTGCAATAGAATCTTGCAAGTTAAATTTCACCAACTTCCAGTAGTCAGTTTGACTAAATTTTGAATACTTATGTACATTGCGTGACAATACAATAATCTAGTAGTGACATCCTGGTAGTCCAGCCAGGATCGTCTCCGCAAGACGGAACTCTTTAACGGTTAATAGCATAGACTTGAAATTTGGTATGCAAATGTAGTTTGGGTGACAATGCAAGTACAGTCAACAAAAAGTAAGGTCAGCAAAAAAAGCTTGTATTAAAAATTAAATGTTTATGGTTAGGTTATTTATTTCTTGTTTTTGTTTATAATAATTGGAATTGTGATAAAGACGCAAAGATTTAATACAATGTACCTATTAAACTTTCTTATCTGATTTAAATTATTTTATACTTTTTAGTTCTTTTTATTTATTTACTGTAATGTTGTAATTTTTTATTGATCAATTAATACATTATAATAAATAAATATTAATTTGTTAAAGGTGTACAACAATCAATTGCTACTGTTGTGGAGGCAGACCACAGCTATTGTGGACCTCGAAGGGAATATTTCCAATCAAGACCTCTAGCTGATATAACAAATACACCAGGACCGTCATCAGCAGATAATGCAGTAGAATTTTCAATACCATCTGGGTCTTCATCAACCACTTGTTTTACTTCAAGTGATAAGCACCATTCTCGAACAAGAAAAGTGAAATTTGATGCAGGTAAAAATATGTTTTTTATTTTTATCATGTAAGTAAAGGTGGTCTTTACTAGACCTGACTTGATTGGTCTTTTGGCATATTTGAATCTTGATCTGTTTTCATAATTTGAATTCAGACTTGCATGGGATTATTTATGAATGTTGAAAAAATATGTGGCAATCCCTAGCAAAAGGGTCCTTATAGCAGGTATTGAGTTAAGCATAGATATGGTAGTCCGGCCAGGATTGTCTCCGCAGGGTGGAACTTGAAATGGAAAGGACCATGGGCAACTTTGTATGGGAGTGTAACAAAAATCAACAGAGCTAAGAATTATGTCATTAAATAGGTCATAACAAACTTCATTTCATTCTATGGGTACAAAGTTCAATTGCAAAGCTGAGATATTCAAGTTTTATTCAGAGTAAATATCTATGAGAAACTGTGTTTTACCTGGACAGTTCTTCTTATAAATCCCGCTTTAAAAATTCTGGAAGGTAATTAAGACAGATTTACTCTGGTACCAAGGTGTATAAAATAAAAATATGTTCGTAGTCTTAACATTGTTCTCCAAAATTTCATACAAGCTAATATAAGGTGTTCTGCCGGGTTCTCTATCGTTTGCCGAAATTTAATATGCCCGAATGTATCGTTCTCCAGAATTTTTATATGCCATAAAGTAATTTATTTCTGAAATAGTAATTTCTTCAGAGTTGATATTAAATAAAACTAACATAACCTACTGCATTCTATATTCTATATTATGACATTTAAAAAAATCCTGAAAACAGCACGGTTCTAAGTATATATTTTATGGCAATTGTTGGTACAGTCGCCATCAAATATTTCGTAGCAGCCAAGGTGTCCAAATATTTCTGAGCAAGACCAAATTTTAATAAATTCTGCACACTAAATACCATTTATATAATAGCTATTGCAATTCCACAAATATGTAAGCACTTTGTTTTTCAATAATTTCTTTACATATGACCAGCCAAAAAATATCTGATCACACATATCTGCACATTAAGGCAAAATATACCTAGTGTCATTGTCATATGGATTATAAATGGTTAGCTAATAGTTTAAACAACAATTTGACAGATTTTTCTAGTGTGAGTGAAGAAGAGACATGCGTGTAGATCACCTACACAAATTAATTGAAAGAATACGTGTCGAAATTTGAACCTAGTCTTTACTTAATTACAGTTAAATTTACCTAGCAGCCTACTCCATAATTAAAAAAAATATTTACGTGTACGTAGAGAAAACTGATCCCACCACACAAACGAATTGAAAGAATAGGTGACGAAATTTGAACCTAGTCTTTACTTCATTACAATCTAATTTCGCTAGCGGCAAAACTCCATAACGCTTGACACTTGACAGCTGAACTCCACAATTTCACACGTGCTTGCCAGTTAAACTCAAATGTGAATGTAAATGTAAGCCTTATCAGAAACGGCAGAGGGATTAATTTCACTTGCTACGTTTAACGTTTAAAATGTTTGTATTTTTTTTATGTATGTTCACCGAATACTCAGTCAATTGTGGACCGATTTTCAAAATTATTTTTTTATTTGAAAGAGTACTCTTCTGAGGTGGTTCCATTGTCACCAAGATAAGATCCGATGATGGGATTCTAGGGAAATCGAGGGCAAACCTCAATTGTTATGGGCACACCTATAGCGATTTTAGCATTTTTAGCATTAGGATAAGAATTTACATTCAGAAACCTATCATTTGGTAAACTGGACCTGATCAAGAAGACCGTGGCCAATGGAACTCGTCAAAGCTAACCAATGCTCGCGCGTCTAAATGATCATGATTAATATACAAGCGACTAAGAAGAAGCTTTAAGTGAATGATTCTTTCGAACTGATCTGTTGCTGAAGCCGGAAGGTAGGCAACGGAACTCTTGTTATAAAATAACGTAACTAAGCCGTGTTTGGGCTTAATGGAATCGTTGGAGATGTACTTTGAGTGCGAATCACTAAAAATGAGAAATAAAGAAAAATTTTAACAGAAAAGTAAACCCGATAAAAAATATAAAATAACAAAATGGAACCGACTACTAAAACCTTGAAAATATTTTTTCATTTCTCTTGCTCTTAAAATGTTACAGTCTGCATATCGGGACAAAAGCTCTTTTTTAGGGTTCCGTAGCTAAACTGGCAAAAACGGAACCCTTATAGTTTTGCCATGTCTGTCTGTCCGTCTGTCTATCTGTCTGACCGTCCGCGGCTTTGCTCAGGGACTATCAATGCTAGAAATCTGTAATTTTGCACTGATATATATGTAAACTATGCTGACAAAATGGTGTAGGTACAATAAAAACTAAAAAAAAAAATTTTTTTTTAGAGTAGCTCCCGTAGACGTAAAGTGGGGGTGTTTTTTTTTATCCAACCCTATACGATTTTTTGATAAGTTGATTTTTTTGCGAAATATTAAACTTTAAAGTGCAAATTTTCATTAAAATCGAGCGTCCCCCCCCCCCTCTAAAATCTACACTAGTGGGTGGAAAAATTTGAAAGAATGGTAGTAAATTTATCAAACTTTCAAGGAAAACTATATCGGTTAAGTTTGTTTGAGAATTTTTAGTAGTTTTAAATAGCAGCCTAAGGTATAAAATATACCTAAGCTTGAAAGATTCCGTATAAAATACGAAATCCTTAGAAAAATATTACTTAATTTTTTCGTTATGGCTACGGAACTCTATTTTGGGCGTATTTTTTTAACTTAATTGGCAAGCCTTCGTGGTTTACTTTTTGCTAAGTACATTCTTATAAAGAGTTATTTATAAAAATGAGTTATAAGACACTACCGTACACGCGGCTCCCGCTCGCGTAAGCGCCACTCGCGAGCCGCATCAACTCTTGGATGGGGGACCACTGAGTGGTTACTGAGGTAGAGTTTGTCTAAACTAAGATGACGCATGCTTCACTTAACTAAATCAGTTCGTTATGGCTAGTAAGACAGCAAATCTAATAATCTAATCTGTCTTATTAGTCGTAATGAACTAATATAGTTGAATAATGCATGCGTCATCTTAGCTTAGACAAGCTCTAGCTCTCGTGTTTTGAAAGGCACGGTTACTCATTGATTCCGGTTGTTGTCTACGACAGTAGTTTTTAAGTTAATTTAGGAGCCTTCTGGCGGTTTGAGAACTTCTAACAATATACTCTAATGGCTCAACAATCGAGACGTGTTCAGATAATTGTGAGCACTTTGGTCGCCCCGATATATCTGATAGCGACTGAACGGAGGCTGTCAATTTTCTATATGTTATAGTAGCCTCTGGTAAAATCGAAAATTGCGGACAAAACTGCACGTATATTCACAGCACGTCTTGCAGACCTATGTAGACTATTGTAAACTAATACAACTTGATCCTAAGTTTTCTTGTTATCATTCGTAATTGGAGGCCAGACTTATACTAGTTGTCAAGTTTTGATAAGGCTCGGTGACAGAAATCAAGCGTTCCGAATAGCTGACATTTCGCTTATTCCCCACTGTTAAAAGCAACGGATGACCCATGCGGATGACTATATACCTACCGTTTGACGTTACGTTACTCTTCTCGTGAATTGTCAAAAACTTTAAAATATGAAATTGGCTTTACAATTTGTCCAGAGGCCGTATTGCCTAACGTTTCTGTTCTGATGCTCGCGATCGCAATGAAATGACAGCTTTTGTATACAATAATACGTTTTGTAGGCAATACGGCCTCAGTTTGTCTAAACGAAGGATCTACTGTTCACTTCGTTAATAGAGAATATTAGGCAAAGCTCTGTGCCACTCGGTATTTAAATAAAGACAGACATGCTTTGAAATATTCAACCTTAACTCAAAGCTTAAAGGTATATTTTGCCTTAATGTGCAGATATTTGTGGACGCCTTTATTGCTTAGATACATTTGATGTCTTGTGTGATCAGATATTTTTGGCTGGTCGTATGTAAAGAAGTTATTGAAAAAAAAAGAGTGCTTACATATTTTTGGAATTGCAATAGCTATGATATAAATGGTATTTATAGTGTGCAGAATTTATTGAAATTTGGTCTTGCTCAGAAATATTTGGACACCTTGGCCGCTACGATGGCGACTGTACGGTAAGTGAAATTCGGGCAAGTAAAGGTAAACGGTTCTGCCGATATTCACCAAGAAAAACACAGTTTTTCATAGATATTTATAATGTATGTATATCTGGGTTATGCAATAGAATTTATCTATGTGCCGATAGAACAAAATAAAGTAAATAAGCAGACCTTTTTAGTGACCTAATTCTCAGCTCTGTTGGTTTTTGGTCCATTTTGACGCATGGTCCTTTGGTATGCAAATTTAGTTTGGGTGCAATGCAAGTAAAGTCGATAAACAGTACAGTCAGCAAAGAACTAAAGCTTGTATTAAAATGTTTTTTTTTTTTTTACAATAAACTTGCAACTTAAATTTGATCCACTTGCCGGTTTCTGATTGAGCTGAGATTTTGCATGTATGTGTAAATCAGATGACAATGCAATATTTGTTGACGACCAGATGGCCTAGTGGTTAGAGAACCTGACTACGAAGCTTGAGGTCAAGGGTTCGATTCCCGTGTCGGGGCATATATTTGTATAATAAAAACGAATGTTTGTTCTCGGGTCTTGGGTGTTTAATATAAGTATGTATCTATCTATATAATTATACTAGCTTTTGCCCACGGCTTCGCTTCACCCCCTATTTCACCCGTTTAGGGGATGAATTTCTAAAAATCCTTTCTTAGTGCTCACTTACATCATAAAAAGAACCCCTGTACCAAATTTCAAGTTTCTAGGCCTGTGCGTTTGGGCTGTGCGTTGATCTATAAGCCAGTTAGTCAGTCAGTTTCTTCTTTTATATATATACAGAGACTAGCTTTTGCCCGCGGCTTCGCTCGCGTTAAATTTGGGGTAACAATTAACATACATCTACGTTGTTTTAGACAGATGGTGCACATTTTGGAGTTTAAAGGGAAGGGAAGGGAAATTTTATCATGCACTTAATTATAATAGGGAAATGATGCGTACTTCTCAAGTGGGTACTGATTTATTAGTAAGAGGTACTTATGATAATGACAGTTTTATGTCCTTACGACAATGTCAGCTTTTCATTTCTTCTGAACAAAATTTCACATACAATGTTAAAATTCATGGTCTTCCTTTTATTTCTGACACTATGTTATTTAACAAAAAATAATCCTTATGATGAAGCCTTTCGATCGGTATGATAAAGCTACAGGGTAATTATTTTTCTCGTGTAGCGGGTTCGATTCCCGGTTCAACCATGTAATTATTTTAAAATCTATGAATGCAGTTTAAATTGTTTTTAAAATTAAAATAATGTCTTCTTTCAGCAAAAGGTTCCATCTACAATATTCAAGGTACTTTCCCTCCATGTGGCATAGCCGTGGGACATATACATATATATATAACCTTGTTGCTCACCTAATGGACTAGGAGCATTGGACGCTCTTTAAAAGCTATTATTGTCAATAATGTCCTTGTTCACTCAACTTTGTTATTGACGTTCATAGATTAGTGGTTGACGTTGTATGAAAATGAGTCTGGTACGAGCGTACAAAAATATAAATCATTGTATATTTATCGGGTGTCCTAATACGCCTTTATTAATGATACCCGACATGGTAAGGGTACGCTTACTGTGTGACTTGAACTTTTATATACCACAAAACACTCGTGTGTGCGGCGAGCATTTGGCAGCTGGTACTTGGGAGATCCTGACAGAGGCACCAAATGTTTGTGAAAATGTTAGTCAAGCACATACGCAAGATATTGTGAACGTTATGCGGAAAGCAATAATTTTCATTCATTCTACAGTTTCAAATGTGCTTACATTATGCATTTATTACAAGTGGTTAAGATTTTCCATGGTCCGGGTGACAGCTGAAACTATTTCTTTTTTTTTCCTTGGAGCGGTTAACCGTATCACGGAAAAAATAAATTTTCCACAGTCCGGCTGGCCGGACTACACAACCGGACCACGGTTAAGAAGGGTAAAAATCAACCTACGTACGTAATTAATCATTCATAACTCGTACCAACTAAAATAAAACAACGTAAATGAGAAAATTTTCATAGAAACTTTACCCCCCCATTTTACCCCTTTAGGGGGGAATTTTATCCATTCCACTTACACAGTTAATTTTTAATTGTAACCGAAAACTTTTACACCTATTTTCATACTTCTAAGTCGAGTAATGAGAAAATTTCATATTAACTTCACCCCCCTTTTTCACCCCCTTAGGGGATGAATTTCTAAAAATCCTTTCTTAGTGCTCATTTACGCTATAAAAAGAACCCCTGTACCAAATTTCAAGTTTCTAGGCCCAGCGGTTTGGGCTGTGCGTTGATCTATAAGTCAGTCAGTCAGTTAGTCAGTCAGTCAGTCAGTCAGTCAGTCAGTCAGTCAGTCAGTCAGTCAGTTTCTTCTTTTATATATATAGATTTATCCGTTG
The DNA here is from genome assembly GCF_025370935.1 of Choristoneura fumiferana. Taxonomy (NCBI): domain Eukaryota; kingdom Metazoa; phylum Arthropoda; class Insecta; order Lepidoptera; family Tortricidae; genus Choristoneura; species Choristoneura fumiferana. The sequence goes on along the minus strand of NC_133495.1, from coordinate 1,720,522 downwards.
CTTTGTACCCATAACACAAGCTTTTGGCACTAGGTCAACTGGTGTGAATTGTCCCTTGATATTTATTTATTATTTATTATTATGACATGGAGCTGATCTGATGATGAAGCTGGAAGGTGGCCATGGCCATAAGAACCACGCAATGAAATGGCACAAACCCATCATGTTTGGGTTCGTTTGATTTGTCTTGTACTTTGGCGCTAAATGGTAACCAGGGTCTGTTGTTGGAGCTGGAAGGGGCCATAGGAACTCGGTCAATAAATGACACAGTCCCATCGAGTTTGGACTCGTTTGATTCGTCTTGACCTATACTTTGGTACTAGATGGTAACCAGGGTCTTATGATGGAGCTGGAAAACGCTGCTACAAGTACGACTACGCCGTTGTAAATTTCGCATCAAAAATACTAAATCTTTTTTAAAACAAGCTTTTTTACTTGTGAATTAAAAAACTAAAAAGTTAAAATAATTTAAATCAGATAAGAAATATATACCGTTGTGATTTTGTGATTGATGATAATGATGATGATGATAATAACGGTGGTGGTGATGTTGATGATGATGATGCTGGTGATGGTGATGACTGATGGTACATAATAGAAAACAGATTGCAATCTACTGTATAAATACACACAACAATAGTATGAAAAATAAATCTCAGATTGTCTTTTTTTTTGTTTTCAGATAAAACTTTTGAGTTTCTACAAAAAACAAATCTTTCAAGGCACATGAAAAAAGAGCGGCAAAACCAGAATGAGCTACGAAGACTGCGACAAAAAGTCAAAAGTTTTAAATTACATCTCAAGCAACAACAAAAGTGGTCCATAAAAAGTCATTTTGACAAATTAACTGGAAGCATTCCGGAGGCTGCCAAATTATTTACAAGAATGCAATGTATCGAAGGGAAGAAGAAAAAAAAGGGGCGTAGATTCACTCAAGAAGAAAAAATATTGTCACTATCAATATTTAAAAGAAGTCCTAAAGCATACAAATTGATGTGCAAGTTTTTCACTTTACCGTCTAAAAAAATACTAAAATCGTTGCTTGCCCAAGTAAAATTGTCTCCAGGGATAAATAGAATATTATTTAAAGAACTAAAAAATACTGTATCCAAAATGCCTATTCAAGATCGTCTGTGTACGTTAATTTTTGATGAAATGTCAATTTCTCCTCAAATTCACTATAATATGTACACAGACGATCTTGTTGGGTTTGAAAATTTTGGGAACAATGATAAAACAGAACTTTTTGCAAACCATGTACTGGTCTTCATGGTCAAAGGCATCCAAAAAAAATTTAAGCAACCAGTAGCTTATTATTTTGTACAAGCTTTAAAAACTCATAAATTGAAAGAAATTTTAAAAGATGTGGCCACTAATGTACAAGCTACTGGTCTTAATTTAATAGCAACTGTGTGCGACCAGAGTTCGATAAATGTGAGCACAATAAATAGTTTAGTTGCAGATGCTAAAACTGCATACTTTCAAGCAGGGAAAGAATGGAGAAATGATGTTTTAATTATTAATGACAAGGAAATAATCCCGCTGTTTGATACCCCACACTTGATAAAAGGTATTAGAAATAATTTACTAAATAAAGAATTAACATATACTTTCGAGAATGAAAAAAAAAGTGTAAAATGGGAGTATATTCAGCGAATTTATGAAGCAGACAGATCATACGGGGAACTGCGGCTTTTGCCGAAATTAACAAACGAGCATATAGACCCGGAAAAAATAAAGAAAATGCGAGTAAAGAATGCAGTGCAAGTCCTCAGTTATAGCATGGCAGTGGCCACAGACAATTTAGTGGCGAGAGGAAGTGTCCCTGCAGAATGCCGTAATTTGATTCCATTTGTTGTACTGATAGATAAACTTTTCGATAGTCTTAATGCATCCAGTTTTTCGGTGATTAATGGAAAGAAATACAGAGCGGCTGTAAAGCGGGGTTCTCCTCACCACGAGTTGTGGCAAGAGTCATTAAAAATGTTAAAAACAGTTAAGTTTATGGTTCTAAGAAGTAACATTCATAAAATTGAACGATCTGTGCCGACTGTAAATAATTTGATAAAAACCATTGAAGGCTTTAAAACCATTTGGCAACTTTTGCACCAAAAGTATTCGATTGATACAATGCTTACAAGAAACTTCAATCAAGACCCAATTGAAAATTTATTCGGGAGTATTAGAAGCTTAGGCGCTAGAAATGTGGCTCCCAATTGCATTGGGTTTGAGGGAGCATTTAAAACGCTATTGCTAAACAATTTTAGCAGCAATCATTCCATTCAGTCAAATTGTGAAGAGGATGTAAACGACTGCCTACAGTCGCTGTCCTTTTTCATCAAAAATAAAGAAAAAGTCGGCTCCCCGCAGACCCAAAACATTGTAATTGATCAGCCTCTGGAAATTATGCAAAACGTAACAAGTATTGCAAAACCAGGGGCTGATCAAAGAATTTATGTCTGCGGGTGGGCATTGTCAAAATGTCTACAGAAAGTAGTCAAAGGGTGCAGAAGTTGCATGAATACATTAAAAGGTAATCCAGATAGCGAACAGTACAAATATATCAGAGCCAAAGAGTATACAACAAATAAAAAGTGGCTTTGCTATCCTTCCGAAAACTTAGTAGCATATTTTCAAGAAATACAAAATATAACTGTTACATTTTTAAATACGGAATGTTACAAACCAAATCTCAAGGAAAGAATTAAAGCCTTCATAGATATAGTTGCTGATTTCAATTTTATGGATTGCATAAATCATAAAGATGACGTGAAGGATTGTTTTGTTGATACATCCATAAATATTATAATTTATAGCTGGTGCAGATCAATAAATAGGATATTAGAAGGAAAATAACGTATAATGGGGAGGATCTTATGAAAATGGCAGCTCAAACATATTACAACAAACACAAAACATATAAAAAATAAGTTTTAATGTTACGTTCCTTTCTCCTATTTGACATACCAATTACAATCATAATTAGATTTCTCATAATATTAGTTAGGTCGATTAATTTTGTTAATCAGAATTATACTGTCATACTCAGAATCGTAATGTAAATCAGAATTATACTGTAATTAATAATTGGTTATTTTGAGTCCTTTTGTTTTTTTTTTTGTAATTTGGAGTAGAAATTAAAAAAAAAACTAAGAGATCCAAATAACCAATCATATTTGATTGCTTACTGCTTAGTAGCGACATGAGCGACATCTCTTGTCTGGGTGAGCGGTTAGTTCCGAAAGTGTGTTACGTCTCTCGATGAGAGCGAAACATAGATGTCGCTAGTGCTGTTGCTTAAGTAGCGTTGTAGAAATAAGCAACCTGAGATATGGGTGCATAGAAGAAATTCGTGTCTGTACTCCTGCAGTGGTAGTGTAGGGGTGTAGGGGCGTGCACGCAGCACGGAATGATGAGGACTTGGGTTTGATTCCAGCGCTGGTCTCTGTTTCTGGTTTTTCTGTGCATCCATGTCTCAGTTTGTATATTCGATATACTGTAATTGTTTGACAAAACATAAGATTATTTTGACTAAGTTTGGATAGGTATTTAACTAAATGTAAACAAAACGGCATCAATCGGTGTCATAAATATTGAAATTCCCATTAAACTATCTAAAAAATTTACTTTTCTGTATTGAAATACACTAGTCTAGTTTGTATTACAATGATAGATAAGTAAAATGTTAAAAATCCTTGAGTGTACCAAATCTGGCAGCTGAAGTTTGTTTACATTTAGTTAAATACCTATCCAAACCAAGTATAGTAGTGTTATCCCAAGACGGCGACGGGGGCAGATGTTCTCAAGATTAACCCTTTCACCCCGGCTGTCGAGTTAACTCGTTTTGTGCGATAAGCTCTCAGATTCGGTAGCCGACTATACCCGTTTCCAAATTTTTTGACTACAGCCAATGAGGGCAATCGGAAATTACTTCCGGAGCCGGATACTTTGTGTCCCGTACTCTTGGCCTTGACTTGATTCATACCTAGTTGCTATAGTATCATTTTGACAATTTTAACAAACGAGTTATCTCGTCAACCGGCTCTTCAGAGCGTTTTACCTAGCCGAGTTAAATCGTCTTTCGGGCGTATGAGCATAATTTCTGTGAACGAGTTAACTCGCCTATAGGACTGAGGAGCCGACATCATTTCACTGAACCTGGCAAACTGGGTAGATTTTGTGTACGACTTTGCCGAAACGAAAGGGTAACCCTTTACTAGGTCGAAAAGAACAAGCGTGTATTTATAAGTTCTTTATACAAGGTGTTAATTAAATAACTGAAATCCTCAGACACGCCAAAAATTTTTTAATTTTAAGTTAGTTGCTGGCATTTATTTTTGAATACCTTCATTATTTTAAAAACATATTCGTGTATTTGCTAAGTCAGTAATTCTACTTTATATCTAACTCTACACTTGCTCTACTCATAATTCGTATTTGTCAGTTGCGCTTTGACGTTTGACGTTTTAGAAGAAATTCACATATTAACAGCAAAACAGCCAATATTAAATTATCTAAATAATATGCAACCTCGCTAAAATATTTTCATCACACTTGCTCGTAAACAGTGTCGTAACATGCAGGCTACCTGGTTCCAACCCTCCAAATAAAACCCTCGACATTATTGTACTTGTCATGAAACCCGTGGTCGGTCGCATGAGTCATTGCCCGTACTAATTTCTTGTCATGAAGCCCAAGGTCGTAACTGAGTTTGTTACTGCATGGTATGCTGCTGCCCCGTGTGCGCGCTGCAGTAGGAGCGCGTACACGTCGGGTACATGCTGTGGAGGTAGAGCTGGCACTGCCAAGACCGCAGTCAACGGTATCGGCAATTTTTGAAAAATATAAGTTTTACTTTTACAAATATACAATTGTACTTGCAAATGGGATGTAAACATTGTATGTCGCACGGGCGGTACTAGAATTATGAACATCGACTCATTAATGCCCTCAGTCTTGGACTTCGGGCTTCTAATAGACTCTCGTTCGTATATACCGCCCTTAAGACACAATGTACTATTAATTGGCATTGCAGTCGTAACTTTTAACTGGGCACAATAAAAAGGTATTTAAGAACACAAACACAACCTAATT
>NC_133495.1:1678138-1715328 GCF_025370935.1 Choristoneura fumiferana | reverse complement strand
GAAAAAATACTTCGCGCTCGAATCATTGTCCATCGAACCCAGGCGGCAGAGCAGCGATCCCGAACTACGAGGGCTACAACTACAACAATTAGACTAGAAAAGTCGCCGCCTACCCGACGGGCGATTCGAGACCGGGCTACTGTGGCGGGAAGAGGACAGCGATATGCCGTGCAATAAACAAGACGCAATCAAACGCCTATACACGCTCGAGAGAAAATTAGATCGCGACGAAGAATTGAAAAAACAATACAACGAGCGCATCAATAATCTGCTCACGTCGCGTTACGCCGAGCGCGCGACCACGTCCCCTAGCAAAAGGACGTGGTACCTACCACACTTCGCGGTCTGCAACCCAGAAAAGCCAAAAATAAGAGTTGTGCACGACGCCGCGGCCAAATCACACGGCCGCAGCCTCAACGACACCTGCTACCCGGACCTGACCTGTTGCAGTCCCTGCCTGGCGTCATCATGAAATTCAAGTACAGCGTGGCGATCTCAGCTGACATAAAAGAGATGTTCATGCAAGTGAAAATCCGCGATGAAGATTGGGACGCCCTCCGCTTCCTATGGAGAGGCGACCGCCGCGACGGTCCGCCGGCCGGATGAGTACCTCATGACATCGGTCATCTTCGGCGCGTCGTCATCACCATGCACCGCGCTGTATATAAAGAACAGAAATGCACAAGAACACGCGGCGCAATTCCCAAAAGCTGCGCGCGCCAAAGAAAAGAACCACTACATGGACGACTATCTACAAAGCTTCGCCACAATAAACGAAGCAACGCGCACAATAAAAGACGTCGATCATGTACACAAACAAGCCGGCTTTCAACTGCGCGGATGGGCTACAAACGAGCGACAAGCAATAAACACAGTCATCGAGTGTGCAGAGCGAGAGGGAACGACAGTCCCCATCGGCGGGAGCGAGATGGAGAAAACGCTCGGCCTGCTGTGGGACACGAAAAAGGACTGCATCCGTTTCCGCCTCAACACTAGAAGAGCTCCGCCCGAGGTGCTAGACGATCGCCGCCCGCCCACGAAAAGAGAAGCACATCATTATATTGATCTTCGACCCGCTGGACCTCATCTTACCCACCAGCACTGACTCCCAACCACATACTGCTGGGGTCAGACTGCCACTCAGCCGCTCCCGGCACCTTCAGCGAGCACTACAGCAGCGCGCGCCAACACTGGCGGCGCGCTCAGCTACTCGCCGGCGGGAGCTCTTCGGCAGTGGAGTCAGCCCAGCCATCGGAGACGTCGTGGTCATCTGCGACTCGAACCTCCCTCGCAACACATGGCCGCGAGGACGAAGTGACGAGAACCTTCCCAGGAAAAGATGGAGTAGTACGCGTCGTGGACGTCACCACCAGCCGCGGTCACGTGCTCCGGCGACCGACCAAGAATATCGTCGTGTTACCAACCAAGGGATCGCAAGACGACGGCGGGAGAATGTTCACGACAGAAAGCGCCTAGAAAAATAAATATGCAAAATTTAATGTTTAGCTATAAGTAGATATAACTTTTTGCAATAAATAATACGCACGATGGCCTAGTCATTTTAGATTAAGAAAAGGGCCGTAGGATATTGGTCGCGATGCTAGCCCATAAAAGCGGCTCAGACATCGCGACGGGCCAATATGATAACTCTCTTCAAAACTGCAGGCTCTTCTCTCCAGAAGAGTGAAGAAGTCCTCCACTATTGAAAATGATACCATTGATTCTAATGTTAAATCTTCTTACACTTTAAAAGATAACCTTTTGTAAACTTTCAAGTGAATGGCAAAACTAAGCAGAATTATTGTGCCGCACAATTTTCGTTGGCAAATTATTAAAAGATTTTACATTGTTTACATTGTTTTGTTATTTGTAGAAAAAATATGTATAAATTAATAAAAAATAATATTTACGCCTTTTAAAAATCAAGTTTTTATTTCGAACAATATTTTTTCGCTAATCGGTCCCTAATTAAAATATGAATCAGTCAGAACTATTGTTTACGCAAAACGTAACATCGTAGGTCGGGTCGTGTAGAAGTCCCTTTACGGGAATGTGTGATGGACCCTTAAATTATTTTTATTGTTTTTGACAGCCTATGTATGTCAATGGACTGGTCACTCATTCGACCGGTCAGTCATTCAAAGTCACTGAGAGACGTTGCACGTCAATAACGATCTCGGGGTCAGAGCGGAACTCTCAGTGTCAATTTGTGTCATTTAAGTAATCTAAGGTCATCTCAATCATATTTATTTTATAGAAATAAGCATTTGTACGGTGTCAGTAACGCGAAAATATAGTGGTGAACGTAATAGCCGTTTAATTTCATCGTCATAACCTCAACCCTTCACAAGACACCGGCGGCAGCTGGCTACAGGAGGCGGCAGCTGTCCAGACCGATCCCAGGGGCTAGGGAGAGAGTCTGACTTCACATCGGCATCATCATCAATCAGCGACGACCAAGGCGCGGCCTGCCCATCGAACCCGCGAGGCCAGCGGTTTGGTCTAAGTATTAACGTAAGCGAAGCAGGGTGCGCACGCACATCACATCAAATCAACCCACTGGCAGTTCTCAGGGCGAGAATTGCCAACAACTATAGTATTTATTATTTTGTTATCTATATTTTCATCATCGGATTCTTCAGAATCAGTAAGAACATGAGTAATTTTGGCTGCACAAGGAATATTGTTGTAGTAATTAGCGTATTCTGAAGGAATTACACCGTCCTTAAGAAGCGTTATAAGATCTTTTTTTTTCGCTTGTGAACTATACACTTTGGACTCGTACGCTTTCTTCAGAGGAGTTCGCAACAGTTTAATTTCCATCTTACAAAGCTTAATTTACATAAATTCTGGATCTTGCAACTACTATTTATAAAATATTTAGGTAGATTCTTTTGACTCATATAACATGTAACAGTAGCCCGTATTTACTTTAAAGTTGAATATTTTGTAAACAAATCACTAAATCTAAAAATCGTTTAAGAAACTACTACTTGAAACAAAACTTTAGCAACTAAGTACTACAAAAAACAAAAACTGATTTTGTTAGCTTTTGAGGAAATCATTTTCAAGGTCCCGTAGCAACTCAACTTTTTCGTGGTTTCTTAAAGCTGGATATTTCGACATAAAATTGCAAAAACATCCCCTATTAGGCACTACCATAATTTAGCTTATCAACAAGGCGGACCTTTGAAAATGGTCACGTTTGCTTAATGTCATTCATTACATTCATTGGCCCTGTAGGTATAGCACAAACAAGTACCTTACCTACTTCGTTACTAAAAATTTTAGTCAATGATACTTTCTTTACTCTGAGAGTATAATTACTACTTACATACTTAAATATTTAACAACTACAGATTTTTTTATCTACTTATAAATATTCGGACTATTAATGCTAAGAATAAGGTTTTCCTCCAAATATTTGGCGAAGCTCCCAGCATTTTCTTTAAATATGCGTGGAAACTTTCTGCTGTATTCGACGTTCTATGTGACCTCTGGTACTTTAGACTGAGAATGTTTCAGGACGGATCTGAAAAAAAGCAGATCTCAGCATTGGCTACTCACGCTTTCTAGCGCTGTTCTCTCTTAAGGGAAACTTGATCAAGGCTTGCAAAACTGATATATTTGTTTGTTTGATTTATTTAGGTACTCACTCTATCCATCCAATAATCCCGGAAATACGGGTGGTATGCATCATTAACCGGAACTTCAAGATACATGCGCGCACTCCGCCGGCAGCAGTGCCTGCTAGTTATGTGTATTGTGGCCAGCATCGCGTACAGCCGCACCAGGCGCATGGGGACGTGCTTCTGCCTCGCTCGCTTTACCAACGCCTGTTAACCAGATGACTTCATCTTTATACTAGGTACGATACGGCTATAGCTCCCCGTCCCCTACCTTCCTCCTTCAACCTCCTCAACGGTTAATGGCATCGACTTGAAATTTGGTACGGAAATGTAGAAACATTATAGGCCAATAAAGACTGTGTCACTGTGTTACAATTACAACACATCAAACATAAACAAGTATTTACGTACCTGCAGGAAGTGACAATAACAGCCCTGTAGTGGCGCGTCTGTCACCTCCCACAATGCGCCTTGCAGCGCTGGCTCGTAGTCGCTTACAACTGTTTCCGGTTGCAGGTTGCCAGCCAACTCCCACACCTTCTGGAGAACCGCTCGGTATAAATGTTGCCTGCGGTTCTCCATGAGCGCAACAACATGGTGATAGTGTTGTCCCATCGAGACTGTGTGCAGCGTGAGGAGCTGGTAGGCCTGCAACCCGGCCGGGACCGGCAAAAATGTGCCGTCCGCTAATATGACAGCGCTTTCACACAAGCACTCTACGAAGCCGGGCATGGCAATAATGCGCTGCCCCCCCCCCCCTGCGCTTACTAATGCCACATGCATTGGGCTAAACACAGGGTGTGCTGCCAATGCCCGGCTGTACTCCGGCAATGTTCCTGGCACCGCGGGCTGTGTGCTGCGCCTTCACTTCCGCATGGATGGTGGTAGCACGTCCTGTCATACATCAAGTGCGGCGCAGCGAGTGGATACCTGAAAAAATAAATGTACTATCTTAATACTTACTATACTGAGCGGCAAAAACACTGGCCCTCGAATGTATGCAGTAATAGATAATGTTGTATGTAGAGTGGGCCAAATTTTATGCCGCTGAGTACCTATATGATACCCAATTATTAAGTATTTGTGCTGAATTGTCTATGCTTTTAGAATTTGTTTTATTGATCATGAAAGCTACGACTTGCATCCTAGATGATGCTGAGGAGTATTGGCGTAACGTTTTCCACTTAAAAAATGCCCTCGGTCAAAGTTTGTTTCCAAATGTAAAAGGCATTTTAAATGCCTTGTTAGTTTTACCTTTCTCGAATGCATCCGTGGAACGTGTATTTAGTTCTCTCAAAAATATTAAAAATGATCATAGAAATAAACTAAAAACAAGCACGATAGTTGCACTAATGCAAACTAAAGACCATATAAAAGATTGTGTAAAATTTGAGCCAACAATTATGCTCAAAGCGAACCTAAACAAAAAGTGATATTTGTTTTAGTTTTTGGAATAAAGTTTTCAGTAGTAAAACATTTTTATTCTGTTTTTCCTACATCATGAACTTCGAGGGGAATTTTGCTATAAAAAGAGGAATTTATCAACATGACGCGGGGAATTTACAAAACTAACTGTGGCAACACTGGAAATTACCCATTTCCCATCGAACTATTGGTATAATATCTAGGGTGAAATGGGTCACTTTCCACCCTTGGTTATCGATCTACTATTTCTGGTACAAAAGATTTTAAAATACTCACTCATACATATGTACGGTACGAAAATAAACTCAACAAGTATACTCGTACCCACCTTAACGCCGAGCTTTCCATTCCAAACATTTCAAATGATGATGGCATCGTGATTGATAAAGATTACGATTATTTAAGTGACCCATCAAGGTTATCTATTTATAGCGAGGAAATTATTCCGTACATTGGTGGACTTGTGGTAAGGCGATTAAAAAAAGTAATGAAATGTAAAGATTGCCTTCCGAGTCTTGTAAGCAACAAATATTTAGGTCTTATTGCTAAGAAATATAAAGGTGGACTAATTTATCCTTTTCAGGGCGTGATTAAGGTTTGCTTGATCGGAGAAAAAAGGTTAGGCAACATAATAAAGGCATAACAATTTTTGCCAAGAAAAATATTATGCCACAGCTCATATTGGCGTCTTTTAAGAGTAGTGAAAGAGTTTTTACTGAAACTCATTTTGAAAATCAACTCTTTGTTGGTAATCATCGAATCTTGCTCATAAAAGCTATTTTAATGCGATATTTCGAACTCTGTATTCATCATGCTACAAAAACCTTCGAACCTAAACAGTAAATTGTTACACTGAAAAAAAAATACACTCCAACTAAGTGTCATTTTCTCTTAGTTGGTACCAAAGTAATTGAAATAATGTTGAAATTGTTTACTTAAGACAAGAGTGGGTTTCCAACAACAAACTGAACTTGTTCGAATGTGTTGTTTAATTTACTAAAAGCTCTTTATAAAAATGACTAAATTCTTCTTTACCTTTATATGGGCTCTTTGTATTTTTTTTTTTGAGTACAAAAACTTTGTGTTGCATTGACGATTTATGTTTGTTAAGCTAACGAAGCACTAAGTTGCAATAAATTAACTTTAAACTAGAATCAAATAAGATAAGAAGTAAAATCCACAATGTTATTATAGTGGCCACAACAAACCAATTAGTTTTAACAATACATTTACAAAATTGCTGCAATTAAATAATGCGTTATATTAAACAACGTCTTAGTAGAATCTACAAATTATTGATCATTGTTATGCTGGCACTTCACTTGGCGTTGCGTGTTCGCGTATTTGCTTTATTTGGCCAAAAACGACTATGTGTGGACGATTTATTCGTCTATATTTGCTATATTTGCACGAAAAAGCCAAACACGCAAATGGGTCAATTGCAAAAAAAATGTACTTTTTATAAAAAATATTTTACCCTTTGTAAAATTTGGTCCACAAAAAAAGTGAGCTGTATAAAAACGATACTAATTTTTTTATCGTAATTCTATAGTTTTTGTTTCTATATTTTCAAATGAATATTCTTATACACAAATAATAAGCACTAGAAAAAAATATGTAAAAATAGGCTGTATTTTTTTTGTCATACAAAAAGTCCTTGTCCTACCCCCGTAGTCTTATAATTGTACTCAAGTATCTTAAAAACCTGTGTTCAGATCACGAGCTGTTTACGTGATTTATCTATGATATTGAATGCTTTTTCATTGCAATGCATTTTGTCACATGTGATAGACACTTATCATCATAAAATTCGCTGATGAAAACTTGTCCCAACTTATCATCTTTTGTATAACGTCCTTTGTATGACTAAGTTTACGAAGTTCTAAAGCAATTATGAACGCATCCATTACTTTTTCTCATGCAGCAACACTGTTTCTTACTACCAACCTAACCAATCTAAGTGTCAGACATGTTTGTTTTGAAGTAGTGCTTTGATGTCGGCAGTTGATTCAATTTCGTCGAAATAAATGTTATGTTTGTGTGACGCTATAATGAGGTAAGTTTCATGGTTTTACCGTGATATTCATCTTTATAACCTAGACTAATCTATGCTTAAAACAATCGGTATATCTGAACTGTAAAAACCTTTCAAATTTCTAACCTATTTACTTTTATTTGTTTTGTCACACCAAAATTTGTTTCCTTTGGATGACATTGTATAACGTCATACAAAGGAAACGGCCTAAAGGTCTATACACATTGCTTTTTAACCAACTGCCCAAAGGAGGGTTATGTTTCAAAATTTAGAAATTCAAATTCAAAATTCAAAATTTGTATGCATGTGGGTATGTATGTCCATTTCTTTGGTCCTCGCTGCAGCCTAACGGCTGGACGGATTTTAACATATGAGGTATCATTAGATTCGTCATAACTGTCGGTGTGACATAAGGAGGGTATGTAATATTTCAATATGGCATCTGCAAAAAAAAATTGGCAGAAAATGAAAGCTAATAATTAGCCCATTCTAAATAATATGGGTTACTTTAAATCTACCATTTTCACCGAAATATCAAAAAATATAAAATAAAACATTAAATTTAAAAAAAATCTTAAATCCCGACTGCCTTAAAAAACAAAAGGAAGAAAATAAGTCTAGTGGTCTAGAACTGTCAAATAGCTCATTCAAAGTTCAACAGTCGGGACCCATTATCAAGTTTTTTTTAGCTGGTCACGATTTGAATGGGTCTCGACTGTTGAACTTTGAATAAGCTACTTGACAGAGTTCTAGACCACTAGACTTGTGCAGAAATTACACTACTTCGTTCACCTAACGCGGTCGCCGAACTTGTTTCAAACTACTTCGGCGACCGAACGTCGTATTCATGTCGGCGGCCGATCGTAAAATCCGCCAGATCACGAAATTCCTAGGCATATCGTGAAATGCCGCCATTTCATGATTTGGCTAAGGGACATCCGCCATATCGTTCAAAACTCACCGTTTAGCGATTTGCCTAGTGACGTTTAGGCAGATCATGAAATTTCTAGGCATATCATGAAGCGCCGCCATTTCATGATTTGGCCAGTTTAGGCAAATCATGAAATTCCTAGGCGTATCATGAAACGCCGGCTTATCGGTTTTGGCACTTCGCCGGCCGCTGCCGCGGCACGCTCGCTTCGCTCGCTCGGCTCGTGCGTCGTGATCACAATTATACTAACCACTCTCGCTTCGCTCGTCGTACCTAAATTTTTCTATTTAAATTAAATAACAACTAGTGACTACTTTATTTATCAACAAAATACTAACCTCTAAAATACGGGCAGACGTGCATGGTTTTTTTCACATTGTGCACAGAATCCGTTTGATTCACATAAAAAGAACGGAGCTGATGTTCAAAAGCTTTACGATGTGCCGGTATAGAGCTAGGAATATCGACGAATGCGTTGCTCTAATCGATCTACCGTATTATTTTCTCAGCACACATCGTGATATGCCTGGCAACGTTTAGGCATATCATGAAATGGCGGCGTTTCACGATATGCTTAGGAATTTCGTGATCTGGCGGATTTTACGATCGGCCGCCGACCACATTAGTCTGTACTCTGTCCGCCTAATGCGGTGGCCACAATTAGGCGCTGGTAGCTGTCGCTCGCCGAACGCGGCCGACTACAATGCTCTGCACTAGGGCATGCTCCCGGGAATTCCCGGTACTGAAAGTACCGGGAAATCCCGGGAATTTTCGAATACACTGGTACCGGTTCTGGGAGAAAAAAATCCCGGTTCTTCGGTTCCTTCGGTACTGAGTTTGTAACTAAATTAATTGACGTTTTTTGAATTCAAAAATTACGCGTGGGCCTTGTAATGCTGTCACCTTAATCAATTCACACACGCTCGGTTTTATTCGGGTGCAATCGGCATGCTCGGTCCGCCTGCTGCCCGACCTGACGACGGCGACGACGACGAATGGTGAACCAGTGCCCCTAGTGTAAGTTTTCGGCTACAAAATACGTCTCGATCGCGTTCGCGATAAAATCTCAATTTGTATGGAAACACGAACAGCGCCTCTAGTGGAACGTTTGCGATGTTCGTGTTTCCATACAAATTGAGATTTTACGCGAACGTGATCGACACGTATTTTGTAACCGAAAACTTACACTAGGGGTACTGAGGTCTTATTGCTTAACGCACTTGGTATCACAATCGTTTTTACCATTTCTTTCTGTCACATCGTGTAGGATGAGGGTAGAAGGAGATGGTGATTGCAACCGCTAATGTCAGCGCGTTAGACAATACGGCCTCAGGTAGTCAAAATATAGCTGTTAGGATTTAGTATTGGTACTATCCTGTAGTCTGTATGTCTAAACGATTGATAATGATAGTGATGAGCTTGTTTGTGTTTTTATCTATGTAATGTTAATTAACACTACCATCTAAATAACAACTAGTTATATGTTAGTGATGTGTTACGTATCTTTTTGTTCTATTTTGTCATATTTTTATATACAGTAATAGGCTTGCATTTGACCACAATCACGCCTGATGGTAAGCAAAGATGTTGACTGAGGTGGAGCACGCTTGCCAAATAAATGTCCATTCACCCTAGATTTTAAGACAGCCTCATTGTAGCGATCAGAAAACACAGAAGCTGGCAAGGCTTTCCACTCCTTAAATATCCGGCCGGATAATGAAGGACGAGCGAAAACGCTTTGTGTGAAGTTTAGGGATGCTGACAACATAAAGGTGAAGATTCCGCCTACTTCTGGTCGACCTGTGAATGGAAGGAACTGATGGAATAAGATTGTGTAGCACCGAGCACGAGCTACCCTTCTGCGGTGTCGAACTCTGTTAGCAAAAATTTACCACAAAATCGCCGCTAATGAGTCTCTTCATCGCTCGCCGTTCCACCGAATCCAAAGCAGCCAACTAGTACTGGGCAGAGCCGTCCTAAAGGTGACAGCAATAGGTACTCCATGCAATACCGGACTCGGGCTCTGTAAGGGTGAAGGAGCTGGTCCGCAGTAAAGTATCGCCTAACTTTGGAAAGGATGCCAAGCTTTTTCGCAGCGGTTTTCACCAAGGCCTCGATGTGACCCCCAAAGTTTAGTTTGGAAGAAAAGTGCGAATATTCAGCGGTTTTTTTTTGTCGTTAGTTTCTGGCAGGTGTTATTAAAAAGGGTTATGCGTAGGGTTAATTTTTTATGAAAATTAAAGAACGATGCTAAATTTCGCGTGATTAAAATTGACGCAATTTTCTTTCTGTTGTGCTCATAAACGTGGGATGCTAATGGCGTTTGACCGAGCGGTCAAAACGCTCGAATATTCGCCCTTAAAACAAGTGTAGCTGAAAGGTGGTGGGAAATAGAAAGAGGCACAGAACGGAAAATAAACACGACTGAGTTTTTAAAACCGACTAAATTGGCACAGGTGTGAGAAATTCAAAGCCAGAGCAAAAGCATGAGCTTTTCTTACAGCATGAGTGGTCTTGTGGAACGGGAATAACCACACCTGGCGGTAGGCGTTAAACTCACTCAGAAGTGCAACCTGCGCTATAGAGAACCGCCGTAGGACCACCTCAGCCGAGTCACAGAGGGAAAAAACCAGCCCGCACAGTGCGCACAGCGGCAATGCGGAGACATTTGAGCGAACGTTATAGGTACACAGGCATATAGGATCTTTTCCATACCTGTGTTTTGACTTTTGTTGATTAAATTTTGCACTTTGTTAATTGTTTTGGGTTAAATTACAACAATTATCACTTTACAGGTGTTTCATTTATCAAATTAACAAAAAAAATACAAGTCATTTACTCAGTACCGAAAAGTACCGAAATCCCGGGAATTCCCGGTTCTGCCCCAGTACCGAAAATCTCAGTCCCGGTTCTGGAAATGGTACCGGTACCGCATGCCCTTACTGCACACTGTTGCGGTCACTGCATGTTGCATGCGGCGATCGCCTAACCTTTTTTTTTTTTTTTTTTTTTTTTTTACGACAGGAAATGCCTTACGCATACCCCCGCATCGTGGGGACGATGCGAGTGGTTATGTGGGACTCTCCCTCTCCCCCTTCCCGAGTGGAAGGAAAAAGAGAGGCATACCCACTAAAACCTGTCGATGGTCCTCTTTGCTTTTAGCAGATGCCACGGGCGCACTTGCGTGTTCCTACCGCGACATCCGCAAGCTGGCCCCGGCTCTACAAGGCTGAGCATCATAGAGCCGGGGTCCCCGCGCCAAGAGGGAGGTGGACCGACCATTGGTCCCCCACTCGACGTGTGGGCTGTCAAGGCTGGCAGGGAATCCCCATTCCCCACCAGCTAGCACCACTACGGGGGGGCGAGGGCGGCGATATATTGCCGTCTTCTCCTCCCCGCTCGTCTGCGCCGGAGCGGGGGCGCCAGGGGATCTTCCTCGCGTTCCCGCTCCCTCTCCTCCTTCTGCGAAATGACTATTTCGCAGAAGGAGGCGACGGCCTCCCATGCCCTCTCACTTCCCAGCATGGCGTATACGACGCTGGGAAGCGAGAGGTCGCCGCCAATAGTCGCCACCAGGGTGCGGCGCTCGTCGAACCATGCAGGACACACCTCTAGGGTGTGCTGCGCCGTATCCTCTCCAGCGCCGCACCCGTGGCACGACGCCGTCTCTTCCCTTCCGATCCGACGCAGGTATCGTCCGAAACATCCGTGTCCGGAGAGCACCTGCGTGACTCGGAAGGTGAGGGACCCGTGGGTCCTTTCGCACCATTCCGGGAGCTGTGGGCGTATGGCCTCGATCGTGCGGGTGCCGTATTCGGCGTCCGCTAGGCCATCCACCCAGAGCTCCATGACTTCACATTTTCTCCTCTCCCGGGCGTGGGCGACCTCCTCCGGGGCGAGTGAGTCGCCCCGGACTCTCTGCTCGGCCCGCGCCCGATATGCTTCAGCCAGCACACCCGCCTCTATCTCCCAGGGGGGAGTGCCGGCCAAAACGCAGGCCGCTGCGTGGCTCACCGTGCGGTAGGCCCGGCAAGCGCGCACCGCAATAATGCGTTGCGGCCTGCGGAGGAGGGCCCTGTTCGGCGCGTCGAGGGCTGCTGCCCATATCGGCGCGCCATACAGGGCCATGCTCCGAATGGTCATGGCGAACAGTCGCCTGCAGAGCGCACCCGGACCACCCAGGTTCGGGAGAAGCCTTGACAGGGCTGACGCCGCACTAACGAGGCGGGGGGTCAGCGTCCGGAAGTGATCGCCGAATCGCCACCCCCCGTCGAGGATAAGGCCCAGATACTTTATCTGGCCCTTAACCCTGACCACGTCCCCGTCGACCCGGAGGGTGGGCCCCGCCGGCACTCTCCACCTCGGCCCCTTGAAGCAAAGGGCCTCGGTTTTATTAAGTGCCACTCTAAGGCCCAGTGCCCCGATCCTCCGGATCACAAGGGAGGCTCCGACCTCTGCCCTCCTCTTTAGGCCCCTCCAGGTGGTATCCCGGACGGCCACCAGCGTGTCATCCGCATAGCAGAAGACCGCCATCCGGGGCAGCACCTCCCCACGGATGGCCCAGTCGAAACCGATATTCCATAGCAGGGGGCCTAAAACGGACCCCTGGGGAACACCGCAAGCCATCCGCCTTTCCTCTCGTATTCCTCCCCTCCCCATATAGGACACTACCCGTCCCTGCAGGTAGTGTCCTACAATCCTTCGGAGATAGAGGGGCACCCCATGGTATCGAAGTGCCTCCTCTATCACTCCGAAGGGGAGGGAGCCGAAGGCATTGGCGATATCTAGTGATATCGCCATGGCCCCCTGTCCCCTCTCAGCCGCTTCCTCCGTGAACCTCTTCAGGGCGGTCAGGGCGTCCATAGTGGATCGTCCCGCCCGGAACCCGAATTGGTTCTCGGAGAGTTCCGGCCCAACCATCGCCAGGTGCTGAAAGATGCGGGAAGCCACCACTCTTTCGAGTAGCTTCCCAGCCTCATCCAGCATCACCAGCGGCCGGTGCCCGGAAGGCGAGTCTGCGGGGCGACCCTCCTTCCTAAGCAGCACTAGTCGCCCTTCCTTCCACACCCCGGGGAAGCGCCCCACTGTTAGGCAATCACTGAAGAGGCAGCGGAGGCGGTCCCCAAGGTGCTTCAGGGCGATGGGGAGCACCTTTCCTGGCACCCCGTCCGGTCCCGGAGCCTTCCGGGATCCTCTGAGCCGGCCGACCGCCCTGTCCATTTCCTCCGTGGTTACTAGAGGAGCTTCAAGGGCGGCGTCGTCGTCACGATCGACTAACCTAACCTAACCTAACCTAACCTAACCTAACCTAACGTAATTGCCGCATTATTTTCTTTCTTTTTAGTTTTTGAGGCAGTCGTGATTTTGATTTTTAAAAATTTAATGTTTTATTTTAATTGATTACTCTTTACTCAATGATGCCATTAGTGAATTGTACTCAAAAAATGTTGTAAAACATAAACATGCCTTATTTTAAAGTAAAAAAAAAAAAAGATTTAAAACTAGATTTATTAACGTTGTACAGAAAACTTGAAAAAAATGAGGGATTTTATTTGCGATTATGTTTTTTTATTTATTGCGGATGTACATACGCGATTATTTGGCATTAACATAAAACAAATGTAACGGATTTAACTCGCGTACATTGATTCGTTTGTTTCTTTTGTCTGCCGCAAACACGGGAACTGTAAAGTTTTCGAAACATAATCAAAGCAAATCAATACACGCGAATTAAATCCGTTATTTTTATTTTACAATCTTTTATTTTCATTTAACAAAGAACGGAAAAACAATCAATTAAATTGGATTTGGTACAAACTATATTGGAACCATTTCTGTAAAAAAAAATATAAAAAAAAATTGACAATCTTTATAAATTCGTCAGTCCTTACGAAAATGAGCGAAACCTGCAGATATTAAAGTTGATTTTACTAAAGAAGCCCAAAAAAATGCAGAAGAACAAGAAAAACGTAAATTTCGTTACAAATTAGCAAAAGAAAATTCCATGTTGAAGTCTACAATAGATTTATTAGGAAAAAAAATTAAAAGTCTGAAAAAGAAGGTCTACAGACTCAAAAAGCAAATAAAATCCACCTCAAGAAAATATAATCCAAGAGAATGATCAAACTCCTAATTCTAAAACCGAAAATTATATTCAGGAAAGTTTACCACTAATTAGAACACCAGAAAAAGAAATAGTTAAAAAAGTGATTTTTGAAAATATATTGCTTACAGACTCATTAAGAAAACAGTACTCCCAAACAGCCAATAATCAAGAAAGACAAACCTTAAAACAAGTTATAACTAATGACATGATAAAAAAATACAAAATGAAAACAAAATTGACTACTATTTTAGGACTTAAAGGAAGAATACGGACCTCAAAACAACTGAAAAACAGAAAAATGCTTCGCTTAAACGAACTGAATGGTTTTCTAAGTAGAGATGACAATAGCCGTGCTTCGGCAGGCAAAAAAGAATATAGGACGCTACATAAAAGGAAGGAACAGGTACGATATTTATTAGACACCATGAAAAATCTGCATACTAAATATAAAAGTGAAGGTGGGAAATTGTCATACACCATGTTTAATCGATACAAACCATTTTACATAATCAGTCCAAAAGTAAGCGACAGAAACACTTGTGCCTGTATTAAGCACGCTAATCTAAAGTTCATGGCAGAAACACTAAAGAAATTAAATATAATTGAAAGTGACAATTTAGCCCACTTAGTTTCTACAATTGCATGTGATGTCAACAATCACCATTGTATGTACAGTGAGTGTAGAGACTGCCGTAACAAAAGCATTAGTTTTAATTTATCGCAACATAATAAGAAGGAAAAAGCGACATGGAAAAGATGGATTACAAAGAAACACGAATATGATACCAAAACAACTAAGATAACAGTGAAAGAGGAAGTAACACAGGCACTTGAAGTACTGCTGGAAACGTTTTGTGATCAGATGCTGTCGTTTAAGAAACATCATTTTAACATTGCTCATCAATACACAATGTATAAAAAATGTAAAGATAATTTAACTGATCAGGAAATCCTATTACATTGCGATTTTTCAGAAAATTATGCTTGTAAACTAGCAGAAGAAGTTCAAGCACTACATTTTGGGGCGTCAAAACGACAGATTTCATTACACACTGGTGTTTTTTACGCCAAAGACGACGACAAGGCACCAACATCTTTCTGTACAATATCTCCAAACACAAATCATAGCCCTGGAGCAATATGGGCCCATCTGGCTCCAGTGATACAACTTATCAAAGACAAGTACCCTAAAGTAACTACGCTTCATTTCTATTCCGATGGCCCGACAACTCAATACAGACAAAAAAAGAACTTTTACTTGATAAATAAAACGGTATCGCAGTTTGGATTCGAAAAGGCAACATGGTCCTTTTTCGAAGCCAGTCACGGCAAAGGTGCAGCAGATGGTATAGGAGGAGCTACGAAACGGAGTTTAGACAGTTTTGTCACTCACGGCCGAGACATACCTGATGCGGAAACAGCCTACAAAGAACTCGTAAACAGTAATTCAAAGATTAAATATTTTTTTATATCTGATGAAGAGATTGAGATGTCTGTAAAAACATTAGATTCAACCGCTAAAGACCTCGTGCCTGTGCCCAACACTATAGCTATTCATCAAGTGATTTCTATACCCAATACGGATACAATAAAATATAGAAAATTGAGCTGTTTTTGTGGAACTACTTCTGGTTATTGTGCCTGTTTTGATGTAAAAGAACATCATTTAAGACGACAGAGAAAAAATAATAATAACAAAAGGAAGATAAAAGAAAATAAGCAGAAGAATATTAAAAAACGTTGTTTTGAAAAAGTAAGTGATACTAGCGACTCTGAGTCTGAATGCGACATCAGTTATGCTGAGTCAGATAAAAGTAGTTGGAAAGCTGATGATGAGTTATTAGAAGACGAATACGAAAAAAATGGAAACAAAATAGAAATAAAATTGAGAGAAGATAATGTTGAAATCAGTAAAGGAATTGAAGAAAAACGTAAAAGAATTGAAGGTAAAGTGACAATTTTATCTGATATAAGATATGCTCCAGAAAACAAAAGGTATATCGATATTAATAGCCATGGGCCTCTAACATTGAAACGCATTGATACAAATTTTCAAATAAATAATGATATTTATAAAAATCCTACCCCATCTACATCAGATATGAAAAATAAAGAAAACTTAAACGAAAAAACAAAAATAAATTTAAAGATTGACCGGGAATTGAAAGAATGTGACGTAAATGAAGTAAATACTGCAAAGGCAGGGATAAGAGAAAAGGAAATGATTACTGGATACGACTTTAAGCAGGATATTAGAACTGAAATCGAAAATAATGACTGTGATAATAATTTACAAATAGAAACTAAAAGTGAAGAACAGGCTGAAATAGAAACTGCAAACGTAACATATAAAACTGATGATAGTGTCTTAGTCAGATACTACGAAAGAAAAGACCATTCCGGTAAATTTACATCTAAATTAAAATCACCTGTAGTGGCGTGATAGCCTACCTACTGGTTCTAACCACTTTAAATCTTTTTTTTTTTCTACGCCACTTCACACTAAAATATGCAATGGAAGAAGAAAATTTCAATGAACATTATTATAAAAATAGGAACATGAATTATAGAAATATACAACCTCATAACTTACCTCAATACCAAAATCCAAGATATACTCAAAGAATATCATATGAGAGAACACCCACCTGTCAGAATTATCCAAGAATGTCTAATCCAATCTTACAAGCTACACCCTGTACTAGACTAAACCAAACTAGAAATCAAGTAATCCAACAAAGACCTTCGTTTAATCAACGACCAAGGCCAAACAATCAATACGGAGTAAACCCCAGAATTCAACACAACCAACAAATAGGAGCTCATCAAAGAACAAATCCGAACTAACAAAGAGAGTTTCCTCAAAATAATAATTACGTAAATTATCATACAGGACCAAAGGAACAGGAACAAATTAACAATCTCGAAGAAGCAACAACTTCCCGAGCTGAACGAAATTTTCTAGTCCAAGCCTTGACCACAGAATAACTAATAGTACTGCCTTGACACAAAATCAAACAAGGTAAAAATTACGTTATTACCATATTTATTCATCCCAACAATAAAATTAAAATTACTTATAAACACCGGTAGCAGCCGATCATTCTTAAGTAATAAAACCGTGAATAAATATTATAATCAATGTAAACAGATCGAGCCATTTGATGTCGTAACAACACACGCGATTAATACTCACAATACGGTCGTAAAAATCCCGTTGTTCGAAATATTTAATGAAAAGCTTAGCCATAAATTTTATGTTTACGATGTGGATGATTCATACGACGGTTCGTTAGGAATAGATCTTCTCGTAAAATTAAATTCAATAGAATCGTCCCACGATAACTCTGCATAAGATATTAATTGGCAACCCAGAAAAATCACGCTGTGGTAATACTTTTTTCATGTTGTCACTCAGACATTTCTTTAATTGATCGTGAGTATTTTTGCGAATCCTTCTTTCGAAATGGTTAAAACAATTAAAAGTGGAGTTCGAGAACTTATATTCAAGATGATTACTCATTTTCAAAATGTAAAAGAAGAAATGGAGTCCGTCCGTGAGCAAAAAGAGCAATGCTTACATAAAATTCTAACCTCTACAAGTAAGTCCCTAGTAAATTCTTGATATTTTATAGCTATTTTCTGCTTTTTTTATATTATTTTTATGAAATAATATGATAAAGTAAAGATATATATTTAACTTGTACATTTGTTTTTTCAAGGTGAATTATCTGAAGCTGTTCAGACAACAATAAAAAATTCTGTTGACAAACTCAAACAAATGGACAAATTGGACGTCAGCGCAGAGGCGACATATATTCAAAAAATTAGTTCAAAGACTGGTAATATGTTGTTCGAACTTGTTTTAAAGGTCCAAATTAGTAATATTTTCTAGACTTAACATATTAACTTATTATTTGTAGGTATTAGCTTAAGAACACTTCGCCAAATCAAGCACGAAGGTAATACAAATTCAGGCATATGGTTAACTCCTGGCAAGAAACGCAAGTGCCGTGCCACGAAAAGAAATATTGATGACTTCGATAAGGTTGCCATACGTAACCTGATAAATGAATTTTACTTAGTAAGAAATGAGGTCTCCACAATCGCAAAACTGCTTAGTGAGTTGCGTCAATCTATTCAGTTTGATGGTGGTCATGAAACACTACGCAAAATTCTACATGACATGGGATTTTGTTTCAAGAAAAATGTTGAAGAGAGAACCATATTACTGGAAAAAAAATGATATTGCTGCAGCAAGACACAAATACATTAGAAAAATTACAGAATACAGAAATATGCCTTCAGAGGAAAGAAAACCGATTGTTTATTTAGATGAGACCTATATTCATGTTAACTACAAACCAAAAAAAAAGTTGGCAGGGTCCGTCAATTTCTAAAATGGTCACTAATATATCAAAAGGCAAACGGTTCATAATTGTACATGCAGGCACTGAATCAGGATTTGTAAATAATGCCCTTTTAATATTTAGCAGCAAATCAAAGTCAGCCGATTATCATGATGACATGAACGCTGCCAATTTCTCAAAGTGGGTTCAAGATAAGCTGCTGCCTAATTTGGATACACCAAGCATTATAGTTATGGACAACACAAGTTACCACACAATTCAGATTAATAAGGCACCGAATACCAGTTCAAGGAAACAAGCAATCCGTGATTGGCTTACCTCAAATAACTTTCCTTGGGAAACATTCACCAGGGCTGAACTTTTAACTTTGGTAAAACGCAACAAACCCGACCCAATATATTATACTGATGAGCTGTTAAAAGCAAATGGGCATGAAGTATTGCGGTTACCCCCATACCATTGCCACTTGAACACTATTGAACTAATATGGAGTATGGCAAAGCGAAAAGTAGGCAGCGTAAATGTAAAAGGTTCAGCTCGAGATATGGAGGCAAAAGTAGAGCAAGCATTTGCATCCGTTAGTCCGGATGACTGGCATAAGTGTGCCGAACATGTAAAAAAATTAGAATCTGAACACAGGCAACAAGATGGGTTATTGGATGATCTGATACCATTTGTTATAAATGTGCAAAGTGATGATGACACTGACAGTGAGGAGAGTAGGGAAGCAGAGGTTGAAAGAGAAGAAGTCCGAAGGAATTCAGGTACAGTAAGAAGTGTATGAGGGAGTGGAATTTTTAGACTGATGTGTCATTTAGTGAATAATAAATATGTCAGAAACTATTTAACGTTTTATTGCTTTGTTTTGTATTTACCTGAATTTATATAACACAGCCTTGACCAAAAGTATTGAGCACCTGTAATTTGATACAATTTCGTTGATTTAACCCTTTTCCAGGCCCCGCTAATTTAGATACGCTATTGCAAAACGAATCATACTTTTATATTGTTTACCTATGGGGGATTAATTTAAAGACAAATAGTAGGTACTTTTAACAACTTCAATTGATTTTGTACCATATTGTAAATGTAGAAAGGTCGAATATTTGTGTAAATTTATATGGTTGCTGTCGCTATATGCACTATGCCTGGAAAAGCGTTAAATAAAAATAATTTTAATTACTAGATCACATCTATATATTGAGGAATTTAACATTAAGTTGGCCGTCAATGTGCCCTTTTAAGTACAAACAGCAACTCTTTCAGGAACAGAACCGATAAGTAAGTAGGTATAAAAAATCATACTTATGCGAAATCTAGTATGCAATGCATACTTCCATAGCGTGATTGATATTTCAATACAGCCTAAATAACAATTACTATTTATTTCATGACAAATATTATTTGATTTGGTATGTACGTGGTCTCGGTATCGAACTATCACCGACGATTGGTGGAATTAGTTAGGACGGGACGAGTCATGTATGACCCCATGCTATTACGCCTAACTATAAATAATAATAATAATTAAAAGTTGGTGTCGTTGTTTTTTTTTTAAATATCCAGTGTCCAGTAAGTTTTGCCGTGAACGGTAAAAAAAAATAGAAAACGAAATACAAGAAGTAATAGTATTGGTGGATGAACGATGACCTGTTTAATCTAATCAGAAGTTCAAAACGTGTTGTTTGACTATAAATCAGTATTGCCACAAACAAACCCTAGATTTCTACTGTTGTCAATTCATTGCAGAGTTATTGTAGGTTGACTCTAATTGACTAAGAACGTAAAATATTAATAAAATCAAAAACAACTATTCCAATTCAGTTATCAAATGCTAAAACAATAAAAATGCCAATATTAACTTTAACAGTTCAACCAAGTACAGAACAAAGAGTTATTATACCAACTCAACTAAAGCATGGAACAGGAATAATAGAAAAAGTTCAATTCGATACAGGAATAACAATGCCATGCGCAATAGTACAATGAGAAAATGGTTTTGCACAGACAATAATTCAAAATTCCACAGAAAAAGAAATTAAAATTAAAATACTGGAACCATTCCAAATAGAAACATATAACAACAAAATCATATGTAATTATGCAACTCATTCCTATGACGAACTACTAGTAAAAAAATTAGAAAGACTTCGTACGAAACACATGAATGAAGAAGAAAAATAAGCCATTACTAAATTATGCTATGACTATAGGGGCATATTCTTTCACGAAAAGATTCTTCTTACTTTTACGCATGAAGTAAAACATCACATTAGGACAAAAAATGAAAACCTAATTTACATAAGACCATATAGACAATCACCCAGTCAAACAGCTGAAATTAAGAACCAAGTAGATAAATTATTACAAAATAATATCATTAAACCCTCATTTTCTCCATGGTGCGCACCAGTACACATCATACCAAAACAACTGGATGCCACAAATGAACAAAAGTATAGAATGGTGATTGATTATCGGAAGTTAAATGAAGTTACTATTGACGACAAATACCCTTTACCCAATATTAATGACATTTTCGACAAATTAGGGAATAGTATATATTTCACAACCTTAGATTTAGCCTCAGGGCTAAGCAGATATACAGAAAACAGCCTTCAGCACGCAGTACGGATATTACGAATTTTTAAGAATGCCCTTTGGATTAACAACAGCACCTGCAGCATTTCAACGTTCTATGAGTAATATACTGAAGACTCCAAGACACACATTGTCTTATATATTTAGATGATATTATTATATTCTCAGTAACTCTATCAGAACATTTAACGCGTCTAAGAAAAGTATTTGAAACACTCAGAAAATAAATCATTTCATTTCATTTTCATTTCAGAAAAACAAATTTAAAAGTACAGTTGGACAAATCAGATTTTTTACGAAAAGAAGTTTTATATCTCGGTCATACAATCACTAAAGAAGGATTAAAACCAAACGAGGACACAATAAAATCAGTGTTCAACTAGCCTTTACCAAAAACAGTTAAATAAATTAAATCATTCCTAGGACTAGTAGGATATTATAGAAAGTTTATATCAGATTTTGCACAACTGACAAAACCAATGACAGTGAAACTGACAAAAGGACAAACATTTACCATTACTCAAGACTTCATAAACGCATTTGAAACATGTAAAACTCTTTTGACTAATGCACCAATTCTACAATATCCAGATTTCGAAAAACCATTCATTCTTACGACTAATGCCTCAAATGTAGCTTTAGGCGCAGTATTATCTCAAGGAACAATTGGTAGCGATAAACCCATCGCCTATGCTAGTAGAACATTAAATACCACCGAACAAAAATACAGCACCATAGAAAAAGAACTTTTCGCAGTTCTATGGGCAGTTAAATACTTCAGACCTTACCTTTATGGTAAGAAATTCCAAATATGTACAGATCACAGGCCCTTAGCATGGCTTTACTCCCTTAAAGAACCAAATAGTAAATTAACACGTTGGCGACTAAGATTACAAGAATACAATTATGACATTATCTATAAACAAGGAAAACAAAACAAATGCGGACGCATTATCTAGAATTCAATTAAACACACTAACGATCTAGACAAACAGACGATATTCTCGATGATATATCTGAAACCACCTTAAGCGTAGAAGATGAAAATGACTAGAAATAGAAGAATTAGACAAAAATACAATAATTCCAATTCTACATGAAGCGGTAAACATAAAATCAAATCAAAACTTATTAAATTATTGGTATCGCAATATAACTAAAATATTACACAAATCAAATGGAAAAATTATGGATGTCTTCCTACCCTTAAATACAAAAGTAATTGAAAATTTCATAAAGAAACACATAGAACCTAATAAGAAATATTTCGTATATTTTCATTCAAATCAGATAAAAGAATATTTTTGTAAAACAGCAGCAAACCTTTTTGAAACAAATACAATCCCATTAATTGAATGTACTAAAAGAGTGTCAATTTTGACAAACGAAGACGAACAAAAATACATTATATTCAAATACCACGACGGTAAAACATGTCACAGAGGTATAAACGAAACTTACAATAAAATAAAAATACAGTACCATTGGTCAAACATGAAAAACACAATTACAGCAGTCATTAATAATTGTGAAATTTGTAAGAAAATGAAATATGTCCGAAAACCACTAAATCCATTAAACGAACTAACGCGAACTCAAAACAAACCTTTTGAGGAGATATTTATAGATTTATTCAAAATAGATGGAAAATTATATTTAACTCTAGTGGACGCATTTAGTTAATTAGGATACGCCATACAAATACAAAATAGATCAACTCCAGAAGTAGTTAAAGCTCAAATAAAATACTTTTCAACATACGGAACACCTTCCAAAATAAGTTGCAACCCAGGATCAGAATTTAATAATAATTTAATTAAAGAACTACTTAACCTTTACAAAATAAACTTAACTTCTAATAACCCGCAATCAATGGGAATAATAGAAAGATTCCACAGTACCATTGTAGAAACGTATAGACTAGTTAAATACGAAAGAAAAATTACAGATGCAGCAGAAGTAATGACTTATTCACTAATGTCATACAATAACAGCATTCAATTAATGACAGGATTCACTCCATTCGAAGTAGTATTTGGAATAATAGAAAGATTCCACAGTACCATTGTAGAAACGTATAGACCCACTGAGCATGTACGTTACAGAAAGTTTCTAGCAAGTTGATCAACCTTCCATATGAAAGTTTATAAATAAAGCTTCTAGGAACATTACAGCGACATAGATTTAAAATTACAATGAAAGTTATTTAAAATGTAGTAATGGATGTAGCGCCAACATTACATCTGAAAGTTTATTTTTAAACTTTGAGACAACTTATATCCATAAACTTATTGTAAGGTATATTAATAACATGGCTGTAACATAATTATTATATAACATTGCAGATGAAACGTTGCAGCAATTATATATTTAACAATGTGCATCACGGAATATTGCTATTACTTTGCAAACTTAACTTATTGAAATGTTTTATAATATTATTGCAGCAACGTACTTTATACAAACCATAAAATGTAAAGTACCAGAAACGTTTCAGTTTCAATGTTGTTCAATCATTTCACTATAGACATTGCAGGAAGGTTTCAAACTAAGGTTATTGAAACTTTCAATATGATCATTGCAGCGATTTACATCTTGCAATATATATATTTTAATGTTGCTTCAATGACACATGTTAAATGTTGCTGTAACTTACATAAAAGACATTGCTATTACTTTTCATATTAAACTTTTTGAAATGTTTCATAATATTATTGCTGCAACATACTTTATACATGGTTTAAAATATGAAGTGCCCAGAATGTTACAGTTTCAATGTTGTTAAACATTATATTATAGACATTGCAGGAACGTTTCAAACTAAAGTTATTGAAACTTTCAATATGATCATTGTAGCGATTTACATCTTGCAATATATAGCTTCAATGACACATTTTAAATGTTGCTGTAACTTACATAAAAGACATTGCTGTTACTTTTCATATTAAGCTTTTTGAAATGTGTACTTTATACATGGTTTAAAATATGAAGTGCCCAGAATGTTACAGTTTCAGTGTTGTTAAACATTACATTATAGACATTGCATTTTTAATTTATTATTTATTTACTTTGCAAACTAAACACATTGAAATGTTTCATATGTTACGGCGGTGGGTTAGGTGGAAACTTTGATCGTGCTTTTCGACCCATTGGAGGCGTTTTCAGTAGGCTGGAATACGGTTTCAGGCCGTTTCAGAGGATGCTCTATCACATATTAGTTTATCAAAATTTCACCCAAGTTACCGTCGTTTTCAGGCGCCTGAAACATGTTTTCAGTCCGTTTCAGGCCACCCTCTATCCGATGACGCCATAACCTGAAAACCCGTTTTCAGGCGTTTTCAGGACCCCTTATGGGCCTCTGAAGTACATTTCAGTATATGGCGAAATTTTCCATAGGAGTGAAAGAGATAGCACGATTAGAAAGAGACAGCTATACTGAGAACATTCGAGAAGGTGTGTGACAAGGATAGCCTATATGTGTGAGAGAAACAGACTGATGATCCTGTTTCCGGAATATTCTAGTAACTGTGTGAGAGAGATAGCACATGAAAGAGACAGACACTCTACTCGTTTCCGGAACATTCGAGATGTAGGTATGACGTCCTAGCTGGACTGTTCTCGAACTTTGTGGACCGATTCACCGGGGGTATATAAGCCGGGTGAGGTTGCGGCGGAGGACAGTTTCGAATGCGATACCGAGCGATAAACATCGAAGAGAATCAAAGCGACTTGTAAGTGAGTTTTAGAGTGCGAAATTACTGTGAACTGTTTTTAAGTGTTTTGTAAAGTTAAGTAACAGTGTGAAAATAAATCCTACTCTTATTCATCGGTGTTAAAAGTGCTTTTCAATCACGAACCCACCCCACGAACGTAACATTTGGTGTCAGAAGTGGGATTGAAAATGCCGCTTACTCCGCGAGAAGAAGAGAAGGAGAGGATGCAGACCCGAAGCCGCGCCGCAGCTGGGGACCCTACAGACACCGCCGCAGCGTCAGATACAGCGGCGGCAGTATCCCCAAAGCCGGAAATAGACGTCAACGCGATTCTGGTCCTCCTGAAAGAACAAGCTAGAAGGCAGGAGGAACAAGCTAGAATTCTGCAGCAAGAGCTACGGGGTCAGAAGGAAGCTCAAGAGGAACAAGCTAGAATTCTGCAGCAAGAGCTACGGGGCCAGAAGGAAGCTCAGGAAGAACAAGCTAGGATTCTACAGGAGGAACAAAAGAATCAGTTCCAACTCCTCCGTGAGGTACACGACGCAACCGCAGAATGGAAAAAGGAGATGGCTGAGGTCCAGGATAAAATTGTGGCAGTTGACATTAAAGTCGAAAATCACGAACAGCGCCTCAACGGTGTCAACGAAAAGGTAGAAGGCCACGAGAATCGCCTCCAGAAGTTGGAGATTAAAGTGGCCAACGGCACCACCAGTTTATCGGGTGCACCAGCCACAGGAGGTGAAAAGTTAAAGTTACCACCATTTGATGGTACCTCTTCATGGGCCGCATACAAGCACCAATTCGAGTTGGTTGCGGAAACGAATGGCTGGAGCAAGGATTATGCAAAAACGGCACTGAGTTTGGCGCTACGGGATGAAGCTCTCAGTATCTTGGAAACGTTGGGAAAGGATAAGACATATGACCGTCTCCTTGAAGCTTTAGAAGCACGCTTCGGTGACAGTCATCTAGAGCACGTCTACAGAGCTCAACTGAAGGATAGGACCCAGGGTCGTAATGAGTCATTACAAAAGTGGGCCCTAGAAATAGAGAAACTGGTCCAAAAAGCATACCGAGATTCATCCTCTTTTACGGATGGAATGCTAGTGCAGACATTCATAGATGGGATTCGAGACTTTGAAGTGAGGGCTGCTGTACGACTGGGTCACCATGGGAGTTTGAAGGATGCGCTTGCCCATGCCCTCGAGGTGGAAGCTGTACGCCAGGACCCAACAAGATCCTTCAGGGTGCGCGAAGTCGCTGCCAGGGAGCCGATTGCTCCACCTCGAGAAACGGGACCTCGATGTTACAACTGCGGGGAACGAGGACACATGCAATCTGGCTGCCCGAAAAGACATTGGAGGCGACGAGACTCGGACCAAATGGAGAGGCCAGCAAGCTCTGGTAGCCCAGAGCGGCAGCAGCAGGGAAACGAGTAAAAGCCAGGACTATGGGACGAGTGCTGGCTGGTGGTCAAAATGTCCCAGTTATGATCTCCCAGGCGAACAACGGGAACAGTCTGGCTGTCAAAGGAGAAATTGGTGGAGTACCATGTCACCTTACTATCGACACCGGAGCTTCTCGGACTGTGATCAGTTCTCGACTGCTAAAACACCTGATCAGAGATCATCTAGTCCGACCAATGCATCTTCAGCTGCAAACGGCTACCGGCCAGTACATTTCCGTCCAAGGGGAGCAAGAAGTGTCAGTAAAGATTGGAGAAAAGAAGTACTGGCACAAAGTCATCATTGCTGACATCGTAGACGACTGTATTATTGGTCTAGATTTTATGAGGAAGTACGAATGTAAGATCGACTTAAAAGGCGGCGTGCTGAAATTTGGGGCTTATGAAGTTCCTATGGAGGGTGAAGTGGGTGGACATGTCTTCTGCGCTAGAAGGACTACACTTCAACCGAGATCGCAAGCCCTAGTTCCAGTGAAGTTGCCATATGGTATGAGACAAGGATCTCATTCCTGCGTGTTAATAGAGAAAATAGCTGGCAGTAAGCCGTGGATACCAGCTCGCACAGTGGTAATGACGTCATCTGCAGCATTTATAAGGGTTCTTAATTTAAGTGACACTCAACACGTCCTAAGTAAAGGAACCCTTATGGGGACATGCGAGGCAATCTCTTGGATACGGAGTTGCCATGGGCCAAGCGAGAACAAGTTGCAAGAAGAAGTTGTGGATATTGGAAAATTATTGGAAAACTGCGAGAATGATCTCACGGAGGAAGAACTTCTAAAGGCGCGTAATCTACTAAAGCGCTATAGGAGTGTCTTCTCTGCACATGACAGTGATATCGGGAGAACTGGAGTAGTGCAGCACGAGATCGACACTGGAGATGTCATGCCTATTCGACAGCGACCTCGGCGAGTTCCAGTAGCTCGAGAAAAAGAAGTCGAAGACATGATCAAGGAAATGAGGAGGGACAAAGTAATAGAACCGTCGACCAGCCCTTGGTGTTCTCCAGTAGTCTTGGTGAAAAAGAAGGATGGAACTATGAGATTTTGCGTTGACTATCGTAGACTCAACGACGTGACCAAGAAGGACAGTTATCCATTGCCGAGGATAGACGACACGTTGGACACTTTAAACGGCATGAAATGGTTTTCCACCTTGGATTTGAAAAGTGGATACTGGCAAGTGGAAATCAAGGACAAAGATAAAGAGAAAACAGCCTTCTCAACTGGTAAAGGACTTTGGCAGTTTAATGTTATGCCGTTTGGGTTGTGCAATGCACCGGCAACTTTTGAGAGGTTAATGGAGCAAATACTTGCCGGCCTCCTGGGTGATACTTGCCTAGTGTATCTGGATGACATCATAATTGTAGGTAAAAATTTCGATGACCACCTTAAGAAACTGGAGCAAGTTTTGTCCAAGTTGCGTGACGCAAATTTAAAACTAAGTCCGAAGAAATGCTCATTCTTCAAGCGTAAGGTTAACTACTTGGGACATGTAATTTCATCAGAAGGCATCCAGACAGACCCTGAGAAGATAAGTGCAGTTAAGGACTGGCCAACACCGAAAGACAAGACAGCAGTGCGTGCCTTTTTAGGACTTTGCTCGTACTATCGACGATTTGTGAAGAACTTCTCGGATATAGCAAAGCCTTTGCACCAGCTGACGGAAGAGAAACGACCATTTAATTGGGATGATCAGTGTGCAGCAGCCTTCTCAGATCTCAAACAGAGACTTTGTGAAACACCGATTTTGGAATATCCCGACCCGGATAACGAGTTTGTTGTTGACACTGATGCAAGCAATACTGGCATCGGAGGAGTCTTGTCACAAAACAAAGGAGATCAGGAAGTTGTGATAGCCTATTTCAGTAAATCGTTATCGAAACCCGAGAGAAATTACTGCGTCACTCGGAGAGAATTGCTGGCAGTCGTTAAAACTTTGCAGCATTTCAGCAAATATTTGCTTGGACGCAAGTTCCGAATCAGGACTGACCATGCTGCTTTAAAGTGGTTGTTAGAGTTCAAGAACCCCGAGGGTCAGGTGGCACGCTGGATCGAACAACTGCAGGAATATGACTTTTCCATCGAGCATCGAAGTGGAAAGTCACATGGAAATGCAGATGCCCTCTCCCGAAGGCCTTGTCCGGATGACTGCAAACACTGTTTAAGACAAGAGGATAAGGACTGCGTGAAGATGTTGAGGACCGACACTGTTAGCGAAGAGTGGAGTGACGCTGTCATGCAAGAAGCACAACAGGAAGATCGTGACATAAAACCCATTTACGACTGGATTAACGGTGGAATGCCCAAACCAAAGTGGTGTGAAGTAGCTCCGATGAGTACAGTGACCAAGAGCTACTGGGCGCAATGGGAAAGTCTGATTATGCACAATGGCGTACTGTGTAGGAAATGGGAGTCAGCGAACGGAAAGGATGCTCACCTTCAAGTGGTCGTACCAAGAAAGAGAGTTAGCGATGTTTTAAGATCCTTTCATGATGGCATTTCCGGCGGGCATCTAGGAGTAAAAAGGACTCTGATGAAGATTCGACAACGCTTTTACTGGATACACTGTCGGGAAGATGTGGAA
This sequence comes from Choristoneura fumiferana, assembly GCF_025370935.1. NCBI lineage: Eukaryota > Metazoa > Arthropoda > Insecta > Lepidoptera > Tortricidae > Choristoneura > Choristoneura fumiferana. Next base: position 1,686,470 of record NC_133495.1, on the reverse strand, counting down.
GACTGGTGTAGGAAGTGTACTAGCTGCTCGTCGGTCAAGGGGCCACATACACGCAGTAGAGGTGCGCTTAAAGTTTATAATGTGGGGGCACCTTGGGAAAGAATTGCTTTGGACGTCGCAGGCCCGTTCCCGATCTCTGACCGCGGAAACAAGTACATCCTTGTGGTCATGGACTATTTCACCAAATGGCCTGAAGTGTTTGCCATTCCAAATCAAGAGGCAGTCACAGTAGCGGAAACAGTAGTGGCTGAAGTATTTTGTCGGTATGGAGTACCTCTTGAGATCCACAGCGATCAGGGAAGAAATTTTGAATCTCTGGTGTTTCAGGAGACTTGCCGAGTCATGGGAATTCATAAAACTCGGACTACGTCCTATCATCCACAGTCAGACGGGATGGTCGAGAGATTCAATCAGACTCTGGAACGACATTTGGCCAAAGTAGTTGACAGCCATCAAAAAGATTGGGACAGGCATATTCCACTCTTTTTAATGTCATATCGGACCGCAGTTCACGAAAGCACGGCCGTGACACCTGCGTGTGCTAATTTTGGAAGAGAATTGCGGTTACCTGCGGATCTACTGACAGGACGACCTCCAGATGCACCAAAGACGATTTCAGAATATGCAAGTGAACTGCGAAACCGGATTGATGGTGTTCACAATCATGTTCGTGAACACGGACTGCAGGCCAGCGAAAAGATGAAGACCAGATATGACCGGAAGTCTAACCAGACGAGATTTGAGGAAGGATCGTTGGTGTGGCTACATAACCCTATGCGAAAAAAAGGGAAGTCCCCGAAATTATCACCGAGTTGGGAAGGGCCGTACAAAGTAGTCACTAGGATCAACGATGTCACATACCGGATACAGCGTAACGCGCGTAGCCCCTGTAAGATTGTTCATGTTGATCGGTTGGCCAAATACCATGGATCTAATGATGCTCGGGACGAGCATGTCTTAGGAGGGGGCAGTGTTACGGCGGTGGGTTAGGTGGAAACTTTGATCGTGCTTTTCGACCCATTGGAGGCGTTTTCAGTAGGCTGGAATACGGTTTCAGGCCGTTTCAGAGGATGCTCTATCACATATTAGTTTATCAAAATTTCACCCAAGTTACCGTTGTTTTCAGGCGCCTGAAACATGTTTTCAGTCCGTTTCAGGCCACCCTCTATCCGATGACGCCATAACCTGAAAACCCGTTTTCAGGCGTTTTCAGGACCCCTTATGGGCCTCTGAAGTACATTTCAGTATATGGCGAAATTTTCCATAGGAGTGAAAGAGATAGCACGATTAGAAAGAGACAGCTATACTGAGAACATTCGAGAAGGTGTGTGACAAGGATAGCCTATATGTGTGAGAGAAACAGACTGATGATCCTGTTTCCGGAATATTCTAGTAACTGTGTGAGAGAGATAGCACATGAAAGAGACAGACACTCTACTCGTTTCCGGAACATTCGAGATGTAGGTATGACGTCCTAGCTGGACTGTTCTCGAACTTTGTGGACCGATTCACCGGGGGTATATAAGCCGGGTGAGGTTGCGGCGGAGGACAGTTTCGAATGCGATACCGAGCGATAAACATCGAAGAGAATCAAAGCGACTTGTAAGTGAGTTTTAGAGTGCGAAATTACTGTGAACTGTTTTTAAGTGTTTTGTAAAGTTAAGTAACAGTGTGAAAATAAATCCTACTCTTATTCATCGGTGTTAAAAGTGCTTTTCAATCACGAACCCACCCCACGAACGTAACAATATTTAATCTCTAACATACTTTATGCAATGTATAACATTTTAGCTCACTCAGCGTCAAAATACTTTGTAGTAGAACCAAAAGTAGTGGAAATAGTTCGTACAGCACACCATATATTTTAGTATGGTGTACCTACCGAACTATTGCCACTTCGACTGCTTCAGAGATTTCACGCTGACTGTACAAGAACGTTACGCTTCAAGTCCAAGTCTCATACAGCTTAACCTTTTCAGCGCCAAGAGCCACTAAAGTGGTCGAGTGCTGTCGTGCCCACCACGCCAACAACCCATAAAAAGGTCGGAATAAATTACGATTACCGAGGCTAGTAAATTTTATCGATAAATGTTTTGCACAGCACTACGAGATTCGTCATTTTTGATAAGGCAACAGCTCTGGCGTGTGAATGATCACTTCATTCAAATATGAGAGCGTTGAAAAGGTTAGTTAAATACTTTCAAAATCGAAGTTACTTCTGATTTTTTTTTTTCGAGTAGTGTTAATATTGTGTTTTTATCCAAAAAATTCACTAGATCAAACGTGGATCTGTACTATATATTTTTTTCAGAATTAAAATATGATGATTTCTCTGAAAACAACTCGATTTAGAAGTATAAATTTGGGATAAGGGGGCCTTAAGCTGATGACTGAAGGAGACGCTTCTACGGCCCGATTTTGTCGGACGGCCAAGCAAGGTCACAGAAAATTTAGTATGGTGTCCGCGTCCGCGTGCATGGAACTCATTATATCATATCGGTAGCTCCACGTCAACCCCTCAGGGGATTATTTCTGGGATAAAAACTATCATATGTCCTTCCCCGGGATTCAAAATAACCATACCACATTTACATCTAAATCGGTTCCGCGGTTTAAGTATGAAGAGGTAGGTAACTAGGTACCCGATAGACGGACACACTGGTATTTATAATATACCTAATTATGATTACGGAGCTATAGCTGAAAAACTGCCCAAACAAAAGGACGTAAGAGCCGTGAGATTCCTATGAACATATTACCTTTTTTAATTCACCGTACAGGATATTGGTTTTAAATTAGGACTAATAGCGGTAGAGAGTAGGTACGGAACCCTTAATTCATTGATCGTGGTTCAACACGCACTTGGTCGCTTTTTTCCTCTGTTATGTGTATTTCTTTGTAGAACTGTTACCTATACCTACACATAGGTAAGTAATGAAGTATTTATGGCTTGAGCATGTTTAAATTCCTATCCCACGGCTGCGGCTGTGTGTCCGTCAAAGTTCGAACAATTAGGTGGTTTCTAAATCTAAATACATAATTTCTCTGATTCTGACTGACCATGGGCTTGTCATTGTCAAGGACAGCGGTTGTTGCTATGCGGTGCGCGGTTCCACTCCACCACAGCTGAACGCGAAATAATCAAAGATAAGAAGTGGATAAAAAATCTTAACAAGCCCTTATGGAAATACAAATATTCCGTAAAATCTTGTTCAAAGTTCATAATCGTGCCTAATGTAGGTAATGACCCGGTTGACGGTAGGTACCAACAAAAAGAAGTGCGATCCATTTTAACAGTGTTACCAGTACCTGCATCGAGTTTCGGACGATTCGCTATCTGAAATGGGACGATTTTTGGACAAAAAGGACGGCTGGAGAAATAATGTTTTTTTTAAATGGTTGAATGAAAAAAAAAATACCTGAAAGGGCATGAACACAGATATATTTTTAAAGCACACAAATTTAAAAAAAACGGTTTTGATTATTTATATTTCCATGCAGATTGAAGAGCGAGTGACCGCCACGTAAGTATTCATCATATTAATACGGTATTTGACTATTTTGTATATGTTTTATAAATTAAAACTACACAATGCCGAATATCGAATAGAAAAACAATTTTTAAACTACCTTTACAAATAACAAAGTTATACAGGTTTTAAATTCAAGATTAGACAGAGAAAGACATACTGGCATGTGACGTCACACGCCAGTACCGCCATACTTGCTGCATAGAGAAAAGCGTTTGAGAAAGAGACAGGAATATAGATATTTCAAAAAATCACTATAAATCCAATTTTCAACCGATTTAAATTTTCTCTTCGCTAAACACTATCTGTATATCTATATTTTCATAATAATATTAAGATATGGCAAAATCAGTAGTTGTCAAATACCGTATTATATGACTTTGCGAGCGGCGACTTGGCCAACAGCGGAACACACAGACAAAAAAGGCAATAGGAAGATAATCACACACAACATATCATTATCTAGATTTTACGTAGCGAGCACTCAATCACAATTTATGTTCTTCATAACCGACGTACCTGAGTAAGCAGCGTGTTTATTTAATATTTGTTGAAGAATAACAAGAAAGGCAGAATTTATCATGCTTTTGAAAGCGTTTAAAGTGGTTGATGAATGATGATACTCCAACTCCAGCTGGTAAATTGTAGGTTTGTAGGTAGGTAACTGATTTGATTACATTTTTTATTTTTGTATACCTAGTTGCTTTGGAGGGTTATGTGGTTTAATTTATGAAATATATTTAATGTAAAAAATATATATTTTTTAATTTTTCAGTATTTTAATTTCTTTTCTAGCATGTCCTTGGTCGGCTCAAACTTAATAACATCTTTAATTCCTGAACTCGTTGCCATCAGGGATACTAAGGTATTAGTGTTGAGGCGGGTTCTGCTTTCGGTCTTGATCCTTTTCAGTTTACTGAAAACTCTTTCCACGCTAGCATTTGCAAATGGTAATACCAACAGCATTCCAATAAATTTTCGGATGTTGGGGTATTTCACATTCCCGGTAATGTCCTTTATTTGGAAAACTTTTTTCCAGTATTGTTCTGCCGGTAGATCCTTACCCAGGTGCGCATCGGTCTCCATCAGGCAATACTCCCGCCATTCTTTAACTAACGTTTTGTAGTCTAATACATCTTTTAAGAATGGAAATCTGTCGATTGCTGGTGTCAATTCCGGGAAATTGAAGCTTGTACTTGTGGCGGGCTCTACAATAGGTAGAATATCAAACAACGAACTGTCAGAGAAATCAAACCTGGTTATTATTTGATTGATTGCTTCAATGTAAAACTGCATGCAGTCAAGGCGCGCTCGGTCTATGTCTGATTGGGGGGGAGGATTTGGTTGGCGTTGCATCTCATTTATTGTTTCCTGTGCTGATATTCCTATGTAAACTTTATTTATTGGTACGTAGAGCCTAGGATTATTATACTGGATTCTAAATGCATTGGTTCCCTTAACGTGGGAGAGTTCCATATAATTAGCAGCTAAAGTTTTTATTAATTTCTCTGTTTCTGGCTTTAGTTTATGTAACAGTGGAGCCTCTGATTGAAACATAATATTAAAATCGTTCAATAGCTCAAGAACATATGACATAAACTCGAGATAAACTTTAGTAAAGTTATTTTTCAATGATGCGTAGATACTGTCGTTAGTTTTGGATGGGTCTTCAAAGCATTCTAGTCTGAAGTAAGACTCCAAAGCTGGGTATTGTTCCAGGACCCTGTCTACACAAGCTTTTAATGACAACCATCTTGTCGTAGCGGGTGATAAAACTTTATGGATTTCGATTTTGAAAAAACTTTGCATTTCCGCTAATTTTCTTTGTCTCAAATAGCTCCGACTAAAGTGGGATCCTATATTCCGCAATAAATCTTCAATTGAGTTAGGCAATTTTAGACAAGCTTTTGAAGCTGCTAGGTGGATCATGTGGCAGCTACATTTGATGCAAACAATGTAAGGGAGAACTTCTCTTAATTTTGAAAAAACGGAGTTATGCTGCCCTACCATAACATTTGTCGTATCTGCAGAAAACCCAACCACATTTGTAATAGGAATGTCCTTTTGTTTTATATTGTCTAAAAGCGCCCGAAATAGATCATCCGCTGTTCCAGATGGCATCTCGACCATGTCGAAGAAAACGCTTTTTATTATGTCTTCATTATCCATATATATTGCCGTTATGGCACATTGCTTGACAGAACCTTGGTCTGTTGTTTCATCCATTACAACAGAAAAGAAATTTCCGGGCGCTTTTAGGTATTCCGCTGTATTTTGCATGAAATGGGATCCTAAAATTTGATGGACAACAGCAGTGGCCTTTGTTCGACCCATCGTCATTTTTTGAGCAATCTTTGAGTCTGGACAGATATGTGCTATGAGAGGGACAAGCGTGTCACATAATAGAAATGGTAAGTTGTTTGTTGCCAAAACAGACGCTAGTTTTATTTCAGCCCTTTTCGCCATTCTATCTTCTCAGAGCTTAATAAGCACCATTCTCGAACAAGAAAAGTGAAATTTGATGCAGGTAAAAATATGTTTTTTATTTTTATCATGTAAGTAAAGGTGGTCTTTACTAGACCTGACTTGATTGGTCTTTTGGCATATTTGAATCTTGATCTGTTTTCATAATTTGAATTCAGATTTGCATGGGATTATTTATGAATGTTGAAAAAATATGTGGCAATCCTAGCAAAAGTCCTTATAGCAGGTATGAGTTAAGCATAGATATGGTAGTCCGGCCAGGATTGTCTCCGCAGGGTGGAACTTGAAATGGAAAGGACCATGGGCAACTTTGTATGGGAGTGTAACAAAAATCAACAGAGCTAAGAATTATGTCATTAAATAGGTCATAACAAACTTCATTTCATTCTAGGTACAAAGTTCAATTGCAAAGCTGAGATATTCAAGTTTTATTCAGAGTAAATATCTATGAGAAACTGTGTTTTACCTGGACAGTTCTTCTTAAAAATCCCGCTTTAAAAATTCTGGAGGTAATTAAGACAGATTTACTCTGGGTACCAAGGTGTATAAAATAAAAATATGTTCGTAGTCTTAACATTGTTCTCCAAAATTTCATACAAGCTAATATAAGGTGTTCTGCCGGGTTCTCTATCGTTTGCCGAAATTTAATATGCCCGAAGGTATCGTTCTCCAGAATTTTTTATATGCCATAAAGTAATTTATTTCTGAATAGTAATTTCTTCAGAGTTGATATTAAATAAAACTAACATAACCTACTGCATTGTATATTCTATATTATGACATTAAAAAATCCTGAAACAGCACGGTTCTAAGTATATATTTTATGGCAATTGTTAGTACAGTCGCCATCAAATATTTCGTAGCAGCCAAGGTGTCCAAATATTTCTGAGCAAGACCAAATTTTAATAAATTCTGCACACTATAAATACCATTTATATAATAGCTATTGCAATTCCACAAATATGTAAGCACTTTGTTTTTCAATAATTTCTTTACATATGACCAGCCAAAAATATCTGATCACACAAAACATCAAATGTATCAAAGCAATAAAGGTGAATATCTGAAATATCTGCACATTAAGGCAAAATATACCTAGTGTCATTGTCATATGGATTATAAATGGTTAGCTAATAGTTTAAACAACAATTTGACAGATTTTTCTAGTGTGAGTGAAGAAGAGACATGCGTGTAGATCACCTACACAAATTAATTGAAAGAATACGTGTCGAAATTTGAACCTAGTCTTTACTTAATTACAGTTAAATTTACCTAGCAGCCTACTCCATAATTAAAAAAAATATTTACGTGTACGTAGAGAAAACTGATCCCACCACACAAACGAATTGAAAGAATAGGTGACGAAATTTGAACCTAGTCTTTACTTCATTACAATCTAATTTCGCTAGCGGCAAAACTCCATAACGCTTGACACTTGACAGCTGAACTCCACAATTTCACACGTGCTTTACAGTTAAACTCAAATGTGAATGTAAATGTAAGCCTTATCAGAAACGGCAGAGGGATTAATTTCACTTGCTACGTTTAAAATGTTTGTATTTTTTTTATGTATGTTCACCGAATACTCAGTCAATTGTGGACCGATTTTCAAAATTATTTTTTTATTTGAAAGAGTACTCTTCTGAGGTGGTTCCATTGTCACCAAGTCAAGATCGATGATGGGATTCTAGGGAAATCGAGGGCAAACCTCAATTGTTATGGGCACACCTATAGCGATTTTGGCATTTTAGCAATAGGGATAGAATTTACATTCAGAAACTATCATTTGGTAAACTGGACCTGATCAAGAAGACCGTGGGCCAATGGAACTCGTCAAAGCTAACCAATGCTCGCGCGTCTAAATGATCATGATTAATATACAAGCGACTAAGAAGAAGCTTTAAGTGAATGATTCTTTCGAACTGATCTGTTGCTGAAGCGGAAGGTAGCAACGGAACTCTTGTTATAAAATAACGTAACTAAGCCGTGTTTGGGCTTAATGGATCGTTGAGATGTACTTTGAGTGCGAATCACTAAAAATGAGAAATAAAGAAAATTTTTAACAGAAAAGTAAACCCGATAAAAATATAAAATAACAAAATGGAACCGACTACTAACCTTGAAAATATTTTTTCATTTCTCTTGCTCTTAAAATGTTACTTTAGTCTGCATATCGGGACAAAAGCTCTTTTTTAGGGTTCCGTAGCTAAACTGGCAAAAACGGAACCCTATAGTTGCCATGTCTGTCTGTCCGTCTGTCTATCTGTCTGACCGTCGCGGCTTTGCTCAGGGACTATCAATGCTAGAAATCTGTAATT